>NC_069499.1:255503204-255682493 GCF_027579735.1 Bombina bombina | reverse complement strand
CAAGAGAAAAAACAACATATAAAGCAAAATAGATCAAATTCCTTATAAGACAGTTTCAGGAATGGGAAAGAATGCCAAATATCAAGCTTCTAGCAACCAGAAGCAAATGAAAAATGAGACTGAAATAATGTGGAGACAAAAGCGACGCCCATATTTTTTAGCGCCAAATAAGACGCCCACATTATTTGGCGCCTAAATGCTTTTGGCGCCAAAAATGACGCCACATCCGGAACGCCGACATTTTTGGCGCAAAATAACGTAAAAAAATGACGCAACTTCCGGCGACACGTATGACGCCGGAAACGGAAAAGAATTTTTGCGCCAAAAAAGTCCGCGCCAAGAATGACGCAATAAAATGAAGCATTTTCAGCCCCCGCGAGCCTAACAGCCCACAGGGAAAAAAGTCAAATTTTTGAGGTAAGAAAAATATGATAATTCAATGCATAATCCCAAATATGAAACTGACTGTCTGAAAATAAGGAAAGTTGAACATTCTGAGTCAAGGCAAATAAATGTTTGAATACATATATTTAGAAATTTATAAATAAAGTGCCCAACCATAGCTTAGAGTGTCACAGAAAATAAGACTTACTTACCCCAGGAAACTCATCTACATGTTTGTAGAAAGCCAAACCAGTACTGAAACGAGAATCAGTAGAGGTAATGGTAAATATAAGAGTATATCGTCGATCTGAAAAGGGAGGTAAGAGATGAATCTCTACGACCGATAACAGAGAACCTTATGAAATAGACCCCGTAGAAGGAGATCACTGCATTCAATAGGCAATACTCTCTTCACATCCCTCTGACATTCACTGCACGCTGAGAGGAAAACCGGGCTCCAACTTGCTGCGGAGCGCATATCAACGTAGAATCTAGCACAAACTTACTTCACCACCTCCCTTGGAGGCAAAGTTTGTAAAACTGATTTGTGGGTGTGGTGAGGGGTGTATTTATAGGCATTTTAAGGTTTGGGAAACTTTGCCCCTCCTGGTAGGAATGTATATCCCATACGTCACTAGCTCATGGACTCTTGTTAATTACATGAAAGAAAAGGCAGTTACACTAACAAAATTTTTACAGTGTATGTAACAAGTCAGCAGAGCATTGCACCCACTTGCAAATGGATGATTAACCCCTTAATAACAAAAACAGAATAATAAATGACAAAAACGTTTTTTAAACACAGTCACAACAACTGCCACAGTCTACTGTGATTGTTACC
The DNA here is from genome assembly GCF_027579735.1 of Bombina bombina. Classification (NCBI taxonomy): domain Eukaryota; kingdom Metazoa; phylum Chordata; class Amphibia; order Anura; family Bombinatoridae; genus Bombina; species Bombina bombina. Next base: position 255,681,268 of record NC_069499.1, on the reverse strand, counting down.
CTCCTCAAACACGACTTTGAAGCCTTTTGAGCCCTTCAGAGATGTCCTGTATCATGCAGAGGGAAGCTGAATGTCTCTGTCAGTATTTTTTGCTGCACAGAAAAGCACTAAAATAGGCCCTTCCCACTCATATTGCAACAGTGTAAAGCCTCCGGAAACTGTTTCTAGGCAAAAATCAAACCAGCCATGTGGAAAAAAACTAGGCCCCAATAAGTTTTGTCACCAAACATATATAAAAACGATTAACATGCCAGCAAACGTTTTATATTACACTTTTATAAGAGTATGTATCTCTGTTAATAAGCCTGATACCAGTCGCTATCACTGCATTTAAGGCTTAACTTACATTAATCCGGTATCAGCAGCATTTTTCTAGCAAATTCCATCCCTAGAAATATATTACCTGCACATACCTTATTGCAGGAAAACCTGCACGCCATTCCCCCTCTGAAGTTACCTCACTCCTCAGAATATGTGAGAACGGCAGTGGATCTTAGTTACTTCTGCTAAGATCATAGAAATCACAGGCAGATTCTTCTTCTAATGCTGCCTGAGATGAAACAGTACACTCCGGTACCATTTAAAATAACAAACTTTTGATTGAAGTTAAAAAAACTAACTATAATACACCACTCTCCTCTTACTACGTCCATCTTTGTTGAGAGTTGCAAGAGAATGAATGGATATGGCAGTGAGGGGAGGAGCTATATAGCAGCTCTGCTGTAGGTGATCCTCTTGCAACTTCCTGTTGGGAAGGAGAATATCCCACAAGTAATGGATGATCTGTGGACTGGATACACTTAACAAGAGAAAAGGGAACTAAAACTAAATATAGACCAAAATGATACACATTGTAAACCTAAAGACATGTGGCACAGTAATGTGGAATGTTGCAAGGGTTGCCAGATAAAAAGCAGTGCATGTACTGTGGCCCTTGCCCTAACACTGTAAAACCCTATATAAAATTATTTTGCCGTTTTTAACAAACAGTTATATTTCCTTTATAAATAAGCATATCTTTATTAAGAGCCTTGGCTTTATGTGTCTACAAATATCATTAAAAGAACTAGTGAGGCATTTGTAAAATATTCTCAGCATTTATTGGCCCCTCCCTGACCTTTAAATATATACAGTTTCTTCCTGCTTTGCACATTCAATACTAGTAAAGTATTAGAGGGGAGAAATAACCATACCTGAAAGCACCACCTCAATGAGATCCCCCTCTTGGATATCAGCCTCAGACTTCACCAGCTGCAAGATGTTCTCTGAATTTGGGTCATGGCGGAAAAGGAGAATCTTATCATACATCCCATAAAAGCCGCATTCAGGAAACTGTCAATCAGATCAATAATACAAGGTCATACAAAAGGTGATAAATAATAAACTTGGTGAAGAATATAAAAAATGGTAATGAACAAATTCTAAAAGGAATGCCACATAGTGTAATTATAAACATTTTTTTCTAATGTGTACAGAAATAGAACAAAAATGCTGTGGTGTAACATTACATAAACTGATTGCAAATTAGAAAGATGTTCTGATTTTTGGGATTATAAAAACAAACTGAAAACTCTATTCATTTATAATAATTATAATCTACAGTTTGTGCTCAATAATATTGATTACACTGTTTATTTTTCAAATAAAGGACACGTTTAATAATAGTGATTATGTATCCCCTGATAATGGACACATTACTCCAAACAAAACTATACAAACGGTATAGGTTATCTACACTTTAAAATAAACCTGTTACATCATCATCCTGGGGGTTCCCCTTTCCAATACGGAACCTGGGGACAGCTCTACACTGCAGCCGGGGAAGGAAAGACGTTCGAGAAAGTGAGTTAGGGGATGACAGAAGGGCTTTAGAATCTCTTATCTTAAAGGGACAAATGACCCCTTTATTCAAAAGGGGTCCCATGCCCCTGTTAGATGCAGGTGATGCTGTAAAAAACATAATTTATGTAAGAACTTACCTGATAAATTCATTTCTTTCATATTAGTAAGAGTCCATGAGCTAGTGACGTATGGGATATACATTCCTACCAGGAGGGGCAAAGTTTCCCAAACCTCAAAATGCCTATAAATACACCCCTCACAACACCCACAAATCAGTTTAACGCATAGCCAAGAAGTGGGGTGATAAGACAAAAGTGCGAAAGCATAAAAAATAAGGAATTGGAATAATTGTGCTTTATACAAAAAATCATAACCACCACAAAAAGGGTGGGCCTCATGGACTCTTGCTAATATGAAAGAAATGAATTTATCAGGTAAGTTCTTACATAAATTATGTTTTCTTTCATGTAATTAGCAAGAGTCCATGAGAGGGAGGGATAAAATAAAGACAGCCAATTCCTCTGAAAATAGTCCACACCCAAAATAAAGTTTAAATCTTATAATGAAAAAAACTGAAATTATAAGCAGAAGAATCAAACTGAAACAGCTGCCTAAAGTACTTTTCTACCAAAAACTGCTTCAGAAGAAGAGAAAACCTCAAAATGGTAGAATTTAGTAAAAGTATGCAAAGAAGACCAAGTTGCTGCTTTGCAAATCTGATCAACCGAAGCTTCATTCCTAAACGCCCAGGAAGTAGAAACTGACCTAGTAGAATGAGCTGTAATCCTTTGAGGCGGAGTTTTACCCGACTCGACATAAGCATGATGAATTCAAGATTTCAACCAAGATGCCAAAGAAATGGCAGAGGCCTTCTGACCTTTCCTAGAACCGGAAAAGATAACAAATAGACTAGAAGTCTTTCGGAAATTCTTAGTAGCTTCAACATAATATTTCAAAGCTCTAACTACATCCAAAGAATGCAATGATCTCTCCTTAGAATTCTTAGGATTAGGACACAATGAAGGAACCACAATTTCTCTACTAATGTTGTTAGAATTCACAACCTTAGGAAAAAATTTAAAAGAAGTTCGCAACACCGCCATATCCTGATGAAAAATCAGAAAAGGAGACTCACAAGAAAGAGCAGATAATTCAGAAACTCTTCTAGCAGAAGAGATAGCCAAAAGAAACAAAACTTTCCAAGAAAGTAATTTAATGTCCAATGAATGCATAGGTTGAAACGGAAGAGCTTGAAGAGCCCCCAGAACCAAATTCAAACTCCAAGGAGGAGAAATTGACTTAACAGGTTTTATACGAACCAAAGCTTGTACAAAACAATGAATATCAGGAAGATTAGCAATCTTTCTGTGAAAAAGAACAGAAAGAGCAGAGATTTGTCCTCTCAAGGAACTTGCAGACAAACCTTTATCCAAACCATCCTGAAGAAACTGTAAAATTCTCGGAATTCTAAAAGAATGCCAGGAAAAATGATGAGAAAGACACCAAGAAATGTAAGTCTTCCAGACTCGATAATATATCTTCCTAGATACAGATTTACGAGCCTGTAACATAGTATTAATCACAGAGTCAGAGAAACCTCTTTGACTAAGAATCAAGCGTTCAATCTCCATACCTTTAAATTTAAGGATTTGAGATCCTGATGGTAAAAAGGACCTTGCGACAGAAGGTCTGGTCTTAACGGAAGAGTCCACGGTTGGCAAGAGGCCATCCGGACAAGATCCGCATACCAAAACCTGTGAGGCCATGCTGGAGCCACCAGCAGAACAAACGAGCATTCCTTGAGAATCTTGGCGATTACTCTTGGAAGAAGAACTAGAGGCGGAAAGATATAGGCAGGATGATACTTCCAAGGAAGTGACAATGCATCCACTGCTTCCGCCTGAGGATCCCTGGATCTGGACAGATACCTGGGAAGTTTCTTGTTTAGATGAGAAGCCATCAGATCTATTTCTGGAAGTCCCCACATTTGAACAATCTGAAGAAATACCTCTGGGTGAAGAGACCATTCGCCTGGATGTAACGTTTGGCGACTGAGATAATCCGCTTCCCAATTGTCTATACCTGGGATATGAACCGCAGAAATTAGACAGGAGCTGGATTCCGCCCATACTAGTATTCGAGATACTTCTTTCATAGCCAGAGGACTGTGAGTCCCTCCTTGATGATTGATATATGCCACAGTTGTGACATTGTCTGTCTGAAAACAAATGAACGATTCTCTCTTTAGAAGAGGCCATGACTGAAGAGCTCTCCAAAATATTTATTGGTAATCTCACCTCCTGAGATTCCCAAACCCCTTGTGCTGTCAGAGACCCCCAAACAGCTCCCCAACCTGTCAGACTTGCATCTGTTGAAATTACAGTCCAGGTCGGAAGAACAAAAGAAGCCCCCTGAACTAAACGATGGTGATCTGTCCACCACGTCAGAGTGTCGTACAATCGGTTTTAAAGATATTAATTGAGATAACTTTGTGTAATCCCTGCACCACTGGTTCAGCATACAAAGCTGAAGAGGTCGCATGTAAAAACGAGCAAAGGGGATCGCGTCCGATGCAGCAGTCATAAGACCTAGAATTTCCATGCAGCCGAAGTGAATGATTGAGACTGAAGGTTTCGACAAGCTGAGATCAATTTTAGACGTCTCTTGTCTGTCAGAGACAGAGTCATGGACACTGAATCTATCTGGAAACCTAAAAAGGTTACCCTTGTCTGAGGAATCAATGAACTTTTCAGTAAATTGATCCTCCAACCATGATCTCGAAGAAACAACACAAGTCGATTCGTATGAGATTCTGCTAAATGTGAAGACTGAGCAAGTACCAAGATATCATCCAAATAAGGAAATTCCACAATACCCTGTTCTCTGATTAAAGACAGAAGGGCACCGAGAACCTTTGTAAAAATTCTTGGAGCTGTTGCTAGGCCAAACGGCAGAGCCACAAACTGGTAATGCTTGTCTAGGAAAAAGAATCTCAGAAACTGATAGTGATCTGGATGAATCGGAATATGCAGATATGCATCCTGTAAATCTATTGTGGACATATAATGCCCTTGCTGAACAAAAGGCAGGATAGTCCTTATAGTTACCATTTTGAATGTTGGTATCCTTACATAACGATTCAATATTTTTAGATCCAGAACTGGCCTGAAGGAATTCTCCTTCTTTGGTACAATGAAGAGATTTGAATAAAACCCCAGCCCCTGTTCCAGAACTGGAACTGGCATAATTACTCCAGCCAACTCTAGATCTGAAACACATTTCAGAAATGCTTGAGCCTTCGCTGGATTTACTGGGACACGGGAAAGAAAAAATCTCTTTGCAGGAGGCCTTATCTTGAAGCCAATTCTGTACCCTTCTGAAACAATGTTCTGAATCCAAAGATTGTGAATTGAATTGATCCAAATTTCTTTGAAAAATCGTAATCTGCCCCCTACCAGCTGGGCTGGAATGAGGGCCGCACCTTCATGTGGACTTGGGAGCTAGCTTTGGTTTTCTAAAAGGCTTGGATTTATTCCAGACTGGAGATGGTTTCCAAACTGATACCGCTCCTGTGGGTGAAGGATCAGGCTTTTGTTCCTTATTGTGATGAAAGGAACGAAAACGATTATTAGACCTAAATTTACCTTTAGATTTTTTATCCTGTGGTAACAAAGTTCCTTTCCCTCCAGTAACAGTTGAGATAATAGAATCCAACTGAGAACCAAATAATTTATTACCCTGGAAAGAAAGGGAAAGCAAAGTTGACTTAGAAGACATATCAGCATTCCAAGTTTTAAGCCATAAAGCTCTTCTAGCTAAAATAGCTAGAGACATATACCTGACATCAACTCTAATGATATCAAAGATGGCATCACAAATAAAGTTATTAGCATGTTGAAGAAGATTAACAATGCTATGAGAATTATGATCTGTTACTTGTTGCGCTAAAGCTTCTAACCAAAAAGTTGAAGCTGCAGCAACATCCGCTAAAGATATAGCAGGTCTAAGAAGATTACCTGAACATAAGTAAGCTTTTCTTAGAAAGGATTCAATCTTCCTATCTAAAGGATCCTTAAAGGAAGTACTATCTGCAGTAGGAATAGTAGTACGTTTAGCAAGAGTAGAGACAGCCCCATCAACCTTAGGGATTTTGTCCCAAAACTCTAATCTGTCAGATGGCACAGGATATAATTGCTTAAAACGTTTAGAAGGAGTAAATGAATTACCCAAATTATTCCATTCCCTGGAAATTACTTCAGAAATAGCATCAGGGAGAGAAAACACTTCTGGAATAACTACAGGAGATTTAAAAACCTTATTTAAACGTTTAGATTTAGTATCAAGAGGACCAGAATCCTCTATCTCTAATGCAATTAAGACTTCTTTAAGTAAAGAACGAATAAATTCCATTTTGAATAAATATGAAGATTTATCAGCATCAACCTCTGAAACAGAATCCTCTGAACCAGAGGAATCATTATCCGAATCAGAATGATGATGTTCATTTAAAAATTCATCTGAAAAATGAGAAGTTTTAAAAGACCTTTTACGTTTACTAGAAGGAGGAATAACAGACATAGCCTTCTTAATGGATTTAGAAACAAAATCTCTTATGTTAACAGGAACACTCTGAGTATTAGATGTTGATGGAACAGCAAAAGGTAATGTAACATTACTAAAGGAAAACATAATTTATGCTTACCTGATAAATTCCTTTCTTCTGTAGTGTGATCAGTCCACGGGTCATCATTACTTCTGGGATATTACTCCTCCCCAACAGGAAGTGCAAGAGGATTCACCCAGCAGAGCTGCATATAGCTCCTCCCCTCTACGTCACTCCCAGTCATTCGACCAAGGACCAACGAGAAAGGAAAAGCCAAGGGTGAAGTGGTGACTGGAGTATAAATTAAAAAATATTTACCTGCCTTAAAAACAGGGCGGGCCGTGGACTGATCACACTACAGAAGAAAGGAATTTATCAGGTAAGCATAAATTATGTTTTCTTCTGTTAAGTGTGATCAGTCCACGGGTCATCATTACTTCTGGGATACCAATACCAAAGCAAAAGTACACGGATGACGGGAGGGATAGGCAGGCTCTTTATACAGAAGGAACCACTGCCTGAAGAACCTTTCTCCCAAAAATAGCCTCCGATGAAGCAAGTGTGTCAAATTTGTAAAATTTGGAAAAAGTATGAAGCGAAGACCAAGTTGCAGCCTTGCAAATCTGTTCAACAGAGGCCTCATTCTTGAAGGCCCAAGTGGAAGCCACAGCTCTAGTAGAATGAGCTGTAATTCTTTCAGGAGGCTGCTGTCCAGCAGTCTCATAAGCTAAACGAATTATGCTACGAAGCCAAAAAGAAAGAGAGGTAGCGGAAGCTTTTTGACCTCTCCTCTGCCCAGAGTAAATGACAAACAGAGAAGACGTTTGTCGAAATTCCTTAGTTGCCTGTAAGTAAAATTTTAGAGCACGGACTACATCCAGGTTGTGCAGTAGACGTTCCTTCTTTGAAGAAGGATTTGGGCATAAAGAAGGAACAACAATCTCTTGATTGATATTCCTGTTAGTAACTACCTTAGGTAAGAACCCAGGTTTAGTACCCAGGACTACCTTATCCGAATGAAAAATCAAATAAGGAGAATCACAATGTAAGGCTGATAATTCAGAGACTCTTCGAGCCGAGGAAATAGCCATTAAAAATAGAACTTTCCAAGATAACAACTTTATATCAATGGAATGAAGGGGTTCAAACGGAACGCCCTGTAAAACATTAAGAACAAGGTTTAAACTCCATGGTGGAGCAACAGTTTTAAACACAGGCTTAATTCTGGCCAAAGCCTGACAAAAAGCCTGGACGTCAGGAACTTCTGACAGACTATTGTGTAACAGAATGGACAGAGCTGAGATCTGTCCCTTTAAAGAACTAGCAGATAAACCCTTTTCTAAACCTTCTTGTAGAAAAGACAATATCCTAGGAATCCTAACCTTACTCCAAGAGTAACCTTTGGATTCACACCAATATAGGTATTTACGCCATATCTTATGGTAAATCTTTCTGGTAACAGGTTTCCTAGCCTGTATTAAGGTATCAATAACTGACTCAGAAAACCCACGTCTTGATAAAATCAAGCGTTCAATTTCCAAGCAGTCAGCTTCAGAGAAGTTAGATTTTGATGTTTGAAGGGACCCTGTATCAGAAGGTCCTGTTTCAGAGGTAGAGACCAAGGTGGACAGGATGACATGTCCACCAGGTCTGCATACCAAGTCCTGCGTGGCCACGCAGGTGCTATTAGAATCACTGATGCTCTCTCTTGTTTGATTCTGGCAATCAATCGAGGAAGCAACGGGAAGGGTGGAAACACGTAAGCCATCCTGAAGTCCCAAGGTGCTGTCAGAGCATCTATCAGGACTGCTCCTGGATCCCTGGATCTGGACCCGTAACGAGGAAGCTTGGCGTTCTGTCGAGACGCCATGAGATCTATCTCTGGTTTGCCCCAACGTCGAAGTATTTGGGCAAAGACCTCCGGATGAAGTTCCCACTCCCCCGGATGAAAAGTCTGACGACTTAAGAAATCCGCCTCCCAGTTCTCCACTCCCGGGATGTGGATTGCTGACAGGTGGCAAGAGTGAGACTCTGCCCAGCGAATTATCTTTGATACTTCCATCACAGCTAGGGAGCTTCTTGTCCCTCCCTGATGGTTGATGTAAGCTACAGTCGTGATGTTGTCCGACTGAAACCTGATGAACCCCCGAGTTGTCAACTGGGGCCAAGCCAGGAGGGCATTGAGAACTGCTCTCAATTCCAGAATGTTTATTGGCAGGAGACTCTCCTCCTGACTCCATTGTCCCTGAGCCTTCAGAGAATTCCAGACGGCACCCCAACCTAGAAGGCTGGCGTCTGTTGTTACAATTGTCCAGTCTGGTCTGCTGAATGGCATCCCCCTGGACAGATGTGGCCGAGAAAGCCACCATAGAAGAGAATTTCTGGTCTCTTGATCCAGATTCAGAGAAGGGGATAAGTCTGAGTAATCCCCATTCCACTGACTTAGCATGCACAGTTGCAGTGGTCTGAGGTGTAAGCGTGCAAAGGGTACTATGTCCATTGCCGCTACCATTAAGCCGATTACCTCCATGCATTGAGCCACTGACGGGTGTTGAATGGAATGAAGGGTGCGGCAAGCACTTTGAAGTCTTGTTAGCCTGTCCTCTGTCAGGTAAATCTTCATTTCTACAGAATCTATAAGAGTCCCCAGGAAGGGAACTCTTGTGAGTGGAACGAGTGAACTTTTCTTTTCGTTCACCTTCCATCCATGTGACCTTAGAAATGCCAGCACTAACTCTGTATGAGACTTGGCAGTTTGAAAGCTTGAAGCTTGTATCAGAATGTCGTCTAGGTATGGAGCTACCGAGATTCCCCGCGGTCTTAGTACCGCCAGAAGAGCACTCAGAACCTTTGTGAAGATTCTTGGAGCTGTAGCCAATCCGAATGGAAGAGCCACAAACTGGTAATGCCTGTCTAGGAAGGCAAACCTTAGGTACCGATAATGATCTTTGTGAATCGGTATGTGAAGGTAAGCATCTTTTAAATCTACAGTGGTCATGTACTGACCTTCTTGGATCATAGGTAAAATTGTCCGAATAGTCTCCATCTTGAACGATGGAACTCTTAGGAATTTGTTTAGGATCTTTAAGTCCAGGATTGGTCTGAAAGTTCCCTCTTTTTTGGGAACCACAAACAGATTTGAGTAAAACCCCTGTCCCTGTTCTGATCGTGGAACTGGATGGATTACTCCCATTAACAAGAGCTCTTGTACGCAGCGTAGAAACGCCTCTTTCTTTGTCTGGATTGTTGACAATCTTGACAGATGAAATCTCTCTCTTGGAGGAGAGTATTTGAAGTCCAGAAGGTATCCCTGAGATATTATCTCTAGCGCCCAGGGATCCTGAACATCTCTTGCCCAAGCCTGGGCGAAGAGAGAAAGTCTGCCCCCCACTAGATCCGATCCCGGATCGGGGGCCCTCAATTCATGCTGTTTTAGGGGCAGCAGCAGGTTTCCTAGTCTGCTTGCCCTTGTTCCAGGACTGGTTAGGTTTCCAGCCTTGTCTGTAGCGAGCAACAGCTCCTTCCTGTTTTGGTGCAGAGGAAGTTGATGCTGCTCCTGCTTTGAAATTACGAAAGGAACGAAAATTAGACTGTCTAGTCTTGGCTTTGGCTTTGTCCTGAGGCAGGGCATGGCCTTTACCTCCTGTAATGTCAGCGATAATCTCTTTCAACCCGGGCCCGAATAAGGTCTGCCCTTTGAAAGGTATATTAAGCAATTTAGACTTAGAAGTAACATCAGCTGACCAGGATTTTAGCCACAGCGCCCTGCGTGCCTGAATGGCGAATCCTGAATTCTTTGCCGTAAGTTTAGTAAGATGTACTACGGCCTCCGAAATGAATGAATTAGCTAGTTTAAGGACTCTAAGCCTGTCCGTAATGTCGTCCAGAGTAGCTGAACCAATGTTCTCTTCCAGAGACTCAATCCAGAATGCTGCTGCAGCCGTGATCGGCGCAATGCATGCAAGGGGTTGCAATATAAAACCTTGTTGAACAAACATTTTCTTAAGGTAACCCTCTAACTTTTTATCCATTGGATCTGAAAAAGCACAGCTATCCTCCACCGGGATAGTGGTACGCTTAGCTAAGGTAGAAACTGCTCCCTCCACCTTAGGGACCGTTTGCCATAAGTCCCTTGTGGTGGCGTCTATTGGAAACATTTTTCTAAATATCGGAGGGGGTGAGAACGGCACACCGGGTCTATCCCACTCCTTAGTAACAATTTCAGTAAGTCTCTTAGGTATAGGAAAAACCTCAGTACTCGTCGGTACCGCAAAATATTTATCCAACCTACACATTTTCTCTGGTATTGCAACTGTGTTACAATCATTCAGAGCCGCTAACACCTCCCCTAGTAATACACGGAGGTTTTCCAGTTTAAATTTAAAATTTGAAATATCTGAATCCAGTCTGTTTGGATCAGAACCGTCACCCACAGAATGAAGTTCTCCGTCCTCATGTTCTGCCACCTGTGACGCAGTGTCTGACATGGCCCTAATATTATCAGCGCACTCTGTTCTCACCCCAGAGTGATCACGCTTACCTCTTAGTTCTGGTAATTTAGCCAAAACCTCAGTCATAACAGTAGCCATATCCTGTAATGTGATTTGTAATGGCCGCCCAGATGTACTCGGCGCTACAATATCACGCACCTCCCTCTGAGCGGGAGATGTAGGTACTGACACGTGAGGCGAGTTAGTCGGCATAACTCTCCCCTCGTTGTTTGGTGAAATTTGTTCAATTTGTACAGATTGATTTTTATTTAAAGTAGCATCAATACAGTTAGTACATAAATTTCTATTGGGCTCCACTTTGGCATTGCAACAAATGACACAGGTATCATCCTCTGAATCAGACATGTTTAACACACTAGCAAATAAACTTGCAACTTGGAAATACAATTCAATTAGAATAATATTAAAACGTACTGTGCCTTTAAGAAGCACAGAAGATCTATGACAGTTGAAAATTAATAAATTCAAACAGTTATAGCCTCAATCCTTGTAAACAACACAACTTTAGCAAAGGTTTAATCCCATTAGCAAAGCTAACAAATTCTGAAAGCAGGAAACAAATTACAGAATAAACGTTTTTTATCTCAGTCAAACTATAATTCTCACAGCTCTGCTGAGAGAAATTACCTCCCTCAAAATAAGTTTTGAAGACCCCTGAGCTCTGTAGAGATGAACCGGATCATGCAGGGAATACAATGAGTTGCTGACTGAAATATTTGATGCATAGTAAAAGCGCCAAAAAACGGCCCCTCCCCCTCACACACAGCAGTGAGGGAGAACAGAAACTGTCAGAAAACAGATTAAGCAACTGCCAAGTGGAAAAATAGTGCCCAAACATTTATTCACTCAGTACCTCAGCAAATGAAAACGATTTTACATTCCAGCAAAAACGTTAAACATAATCTCTAGTTATTAAACAGCTTTATGTATTTCTTACAGTGTAATTCTAGTGAAGTACCATTCCCCAGAATACTGAAGTGTAAAGTATACATACATGACATTATATCGGTATGGCAGGATTTTCTCATCAATTCCATTGTCAGAAAATAAAAACTGCTACATACCTCTATGCAGATTCATCTGCCCGCTGTCCCCTGATCTGAAGTTTACCTCTCCTCAGATGGCCGAGAAACAGCAATATGATCTTAACTACTCCGGCTAAAATCATAACAAAAACTCTGGTAGATTCTTCTTCAAACTCTGCCAGAGAGATAATAACACACTCCGGTGCTATTTTAAAATAACAAACTTTTGATTGAAGATATAAAACTAAGTATAATCACCATAGTCCTCTCACACATCCTATCTAGTCGTTGGGTGCAAGAGAATGACTGGGAGTGACGTAGAGGGGAGGAGCTATATGCAGCTCTGCTGGGTGAATCCTCTTGCACTTCCTGTTGGGGAGGAGTAATATCCCAGAAGTAATGATGACCCGTGGACTGATCACACTTAACAGAAGAAATATTATCTGCATTAACAAGTTTGTCATGACATTCATTACAAACAACAGCTGGAGGAACAGATACCACAAGTTTACAGCAGATACACTTAACTTTGGTAGATCCAGCACCAGGCAGCGATTTTCCAGAAGTATCTTCTGACTCAGTTGCAATCTTGCAATATGTAAAAGAAAAAAACAACATATAAAGCAAAATTGATCAAATTCCTTAAATGACAGTTTCAGGAATGGGAAAAAAATGCCAGTGAACAAGCTTCTAGCAACCAGAAGCAATAAATAATGAGACTTAAATAATGTGGAGACAATAGTGACGGCCATATTTTTTAGCGCCAAAAAAGACGCCCACATTATTTGACGCCTAAATGCTTTTGGCGCCAAAAATACGCCACATCCGGAACGCCGACACTTTTGGCTCAAAAAAACGTCAAAAATGACGCAACTTCCGGCGACACGTATGACGCCGGAAACAGAAAAAAAAATTTGCGCCAAAAAAGTCCGCGCCAAGAATGACGCAATAAAATGAAGCATTTTCAGCCCCCGCGAGCCTAACAGCCCACAGGGAAAAAAGTCAAATTTTAAAGGTAAGAAAAAAATTGATTTATTCATATGCATTATCCCAAATATGAAACTGACTGAACGTTGAACATCCTGAGTCAAGGCAAATAAATGTTTGAACTTTATATAAAAGTGCCCAACCATAGCTTAGAGCAGTGCTTTCCAAACTGTGTGTCGGGACACACTAGTGTGTCGGTGTGTCCCTGCTTCAGCACAATTTTTTTTTAAATGTATTTTATTTTTTTGGTTTCTGAATTTCCGCCTGCCTGCTACGCATATCACATGGTTGACACGTGATTGATACCATGTGGGTCACAGATCATCTTAACCAATTGGCGCAGCTCAGTGGGAACTGAAACTATTCCCATTGGCGGCTTTGACGGCACATTGGCTCCTGACTGCACGTGTAGTCTCCTTAATTGGCACGTGACTGCATGTGTAGTCATTGAGTGGGACAGCAGTGTGTTTGCAGAGCGGGCAGTAGTCAATCGGACTCACAGAGCTCTGAGGGCGGCAGCTTAAACGCTGAGCTGAAGTCAGAGGGTTTTTTTTGCAACTAGCTCCCAGTAGTGTATTGCTGCTCCTCCTCTTGATATATGGGTAGGAAGTGGAAGCTTAAAAATGCTTGATGATGAAATGCGAGTGTCTTTATCTAATATTCCACCAAATAACCAGAAATTGTGTTCATCCCATCAACCTCATACATCCCATTAAAATAGTAAGTAGCTATTGGTGTTATTAAACTTTTTTTTTTAATTCTTGCACATACTTACATACTGTTACTTGTAAATACATTTTGTTATATAATTTATGTAAAACAAGCTAGTTTAACCTCCTTTTTGCTAGTACAACTGAATTAATTACTGTGTCGCAAAATGATGTAGGTCTAAAAAGTGTGTCACCAACATGAAAAGTTTGGAAAGCTCTGGCTTAGAGTGTCACAGAAAATAAGACTTACTTACCCCAGGACACTCATCTACATGTAGTAGAAAGCCAAACCAGTACTGAAACGAGAATCAGTAGAGGTAATAGTATATATAAGAGTATATCGTCGATCTGAAAAGGGAGGTAAGAGATGAATCTCTACGACCGATAACAGAGAACCTATGAAATAGACCCCGTAGAAGGAGATCATTGAATTCAAATAGGCAATACTCTCCTCACAGCCCTCTGACATTCACTGCACGCTGAGAGGAAAACCGGGCTCCAACCTGCTGCGGAGCGCATATCAACGTAGAATCTAGCACAAACTTACTTCACCACCTCCATAGGAGGCAAAGTTTGTAAAACTGATTTGTGGGTGTGGTGAGGGGTGTATTTATAGGCATTTTGAGGTTTGGGAAACTTTGCCCCTCCTGGTAGGAATGTATATCCCATACGTCACTAGCTCATGGACTCTTGCTAATTACATGAAAGAAATGGGCCTTAAACTTGTCTGAGGCCCCTCTCACAGAACACCTGGAGCACCTTCATTATTCACCTTCCTCCTGTGAAGGCAAAGATGAAACTGGTTTACCAGTGAGGAGGATTTTTACGTTTTGGGAATCTTTGCCTCCTCCTACTGACCAGAAGTATAATTCCCAGGAGTAATGGCTTTTGGACTTTCACCACCTTAATAAAAGTGATTGAATATAATTTTTTTTTCTTCTAATCAATTTTGCTATGTATCTTGGTGAAAAAAGCCCATGGACGTTCACATGTCTGGAGCACTATATGGCAGCAGTTTTGCACAAATGTTATCTTTTTGCAAAACCACCAGATGACAACAGCATTATTTACTGCCATGTAGTGTTTCAGAAGTACCTATCTCTTCAACAAATATTATTATGGGAACAAAGCAAATTTGATAATAGAAGTAAACTGTACGCTCAGTTTGAATAACAAAAGAACATTTTTGTGTTTGATATTCCTTTAAAAGGGACAGTCTACTCCAGAATTTGTATGATTTAAAAAGATCCCTTTATTACCCATTCCCCAGTTTTACATAACCAACGTTGTTATATTAATACACTTTATCTCAGTGATTACCTTGTATCTAAGCCTCTGCAGAGTGCCCTTATTTTATTTCTTTTGACAGACTTGCATTTTAACCAATCAGTATTTACTCCTTGGTAACTTCACGTGCATGAGAACAATGTTATCTATAAGGCAAACATGAGCTAACGTCCTCTAGCTGTGAAAAACTGTCAAAATGCTCTGAAGAGCTACCTTCAAGAGCTTAGAAATTAGCATATGAGCCTACCTAGGTTTAGCTTTCAACAAAGAATACCAAAAGAAAAAAGAAAATAAAAGTAAATTGGAAAGTGGTTTCAAAAATTGCAAGCCCTAACTGAATCATGAAAGTTTATTTTTGACTAGACTGTCCCTTTAATGTCATCTGTCATTCTTTTATGAAACACTTATAAAGGGACATAACATACACAACCAATTCTAAGCTGGACTCAGCTAGGGGTTGGCAACTACACATACACTGATTCTGCTGGTGGTGCCCTGCTCCAGAGTGGCAGTGCAAAGCTACTCCAAAGCATGCCAACTACCTGTTTAATCACTTTCCAATTTTTTTTTCTTCAATTAATAGTTAGGAACACGCAATAGTTGAATATTAAAGAGAAATTAAGCCAAACATTTTATTTAATGATTCTGATAGATCATACAATTTTAAACAACATTCCAATTTACTTCTATTATCGAATTTGCTTCAATCGCTAGGTATCTTTTGATGAAGGAGCAGCAAAGCACTATTGAGAGTTAGCTGAAAGACAATGAAGAGATGCATATGTGTGCAGCCACCAATCAGCAGCTTCTGAGCATACCTAGATAAACATTTCTATAATATACAGAGAACGAAACAAATTAACAGTAAAATATTGGAAAGTTATTTAAAATTCTATCTGAATCATGAAAGAAAAAAACATAATATATACTTACCCAATAAATTCCTTTCTTTCATGGTGGTGAGAGTCCACAATACCTTACTCATGGGAATTCCTTCTCTACCGCTAGGAGGATGCAAAGATTTCCAAACCCCAAGAGCTCTATATAAACCCTCCTAACTCACACATACCTCAGTCTAACGAACAGCCAAAGTATGTGACGTAAAAAAGGATTAAGAGCTATAAATAGAGCAGGTTAAAAGATGTGCTCAAAAAGCAAATCAACCCTAAGAAAAAGGGTGGGGACTCGTGGACTCTCACCACCATAAAAGAAAGGAATTTATTGGGCAAGCATAAATTATGTTTTCTTTTACACAGGTGGTGACAGTCCAAGATCCCTTACTCATAGGAACTAATACCCAGGCTGTGTAAGTCCACGAGTAACAACATAAAAGAGAGGGGTTAAAAAAAAACATAATTTATGCTTACCTGATAAATTTATTTCTCTTGTAGTGTAGTCAGTCCACGGGTCATCCATTACTTATGGGATTATATCTCTTCCCCAACAGGAAGTTGCAAGAGGATCACCCAAGCAGAGCTGCTATATAGCTCCTCCCCTCACATGTCATATCCAGTCATTCGACCGAAACAAGACGAGAAAGGAGAAACCATAGGGTGCAGTGGTGACTGGAGTTTAATTAAAAATTTAGATCTGCCTTAAAAGACAGGGCGGGCCGTGGACTGACTACACTACAAGAGAAATAAATTTATCAGGTAAGCATAAATTATGTTTTCTCTTGTTAAGTGTAGTCAGTCCACGGGTCATCCATTACTTATGGGATACTAATACCAAAGCTAAAGTACACGGATGAAGGGAGGGACAAGGCAGTAACTTTAAACGGAGGGAATCACTGCCTGAAGTACCTTTCTCCCAAAAATAGCCTCCGAAGAAGCAAAAGTGTCAAATTTGTAAAACTTTGAAAAAGTGTGAAGTGAAGACCAAGTCGCAGCCTTGCAAATCTGTTCAACAGAAGCCTCATTTTTAAAGGCCCAGGTGGAAGCCACAGCTCTAGTAGAATGAGCTGTAATTCTTTCAGGAGGCTGCTGTCCAGCAGTCTCATAGGCTAAACGTATTATGCTACAAAGCCAAAAAGAGAGAGAGGTAGCCGAAGCCTTTTGACCTCTCCTCTGTCCAGAGTAAACGACAAACAGGGAAGAAGTTTGACGAAAATCTTTAGTTGCCTGCAAATAGAACTTCAGGGCACGGACTACGTCCAGATTATGCAAAAGTCGTTCCTTCTTTGAAGAAGGGTTAGGACACAATGATGGAATAACAATCTCTTGATTGATATTCCTGTTAGAAACTACCTTAGGTAAGAACCCAGGTTTAGTACGCAGAACTACCTTGTCTGAATGAAAAATCAGATAAGGAGAATCACAATGTAAGGCAGATAACTCAGAGACTCTTCGAGCCGAGGAAATAGCCATCAAAAACAGAACTTTCCAAGATAACGGCTTAATATCAATGGAATGAAGGGGTTCAAATGGAACACCTTGCAGGACGTTAAGAACTAAGTTTAAGCTCCACGGCGGAGCAACAGTCTTAAACACAGGCTTAATCCTAGCCAAAGCCTGACAAAAAGCCTGAACGTCTGGAATTTCTGCCAGACGCTTGTGTAGAAGAATAGACAGAGCAGAAATCTGTCCTTTTAACGAACTAGCGGATAACCCGTTTTCTAAACCCTCTTGTAGAAAAGACAATATCCTAGGAATCCTAACCTTACTCCATGAGTAACTCTTGGATTCGCACCAATACAAATATTTACGCCATATCTTATGGTAAATTCTTCTGGTAACAGGTTTCCTAGCCTGTATTAAGGTATCAATAACCGACTCTGAGAAGCCACGCTTTGATAGAATCAAGCGTTCAATCTCCATGCAGTCAGCCTCAGAGAAATTAGATTTGGATGGTTGAAAGGACCCTGAATTAGAAGGTCCTGCCTCAGAGGCAGAGACCATGGTAGACAGGACGACATGTCCACTAGGTCTGCATACCAGGTCCTGCGTGGCCACGCAGGCGCTATCAGAATCACTGATGCTCTCTCCTGTTTGATCTTGGCAATCAGTCGAGGAAGCATCGGAAATGGTGGAAACACATAAGCCATGTTGAAGACCCAAGGGGCTGTCAGAGCATCTATCAGCACTGCTCCCGGGTCCCTGGACCTGGATCCGTAGCAAGGAAGCTTGGCGTTCTGGCGAGACGCCATGAGATCCAGATCTGGTTTGCCCCAATGATGAATCAGTTGAGCGAAGACCTCCGGATGAAGTCCCACTCCCCCGGATGAAAAGTCTGGCGACTTAGAAAATCCGCCTCCCAGTTCTCCACGCCTGGGATGTAGATTGCTGACAGGTGGCAAGAGTGAGACTCTGCCCAGCGAATTATCTTTGAGACTTCCAACATCGCTAGGGAACTCCTGGTTCCCCCTTGATGATTGATGTAAGCCACAGTCGTGATGTTGTCCGACTGAAATCTGATGAACCTCAGAGTTGCTAACTGAGGCCAAGCTAGAAGAGCATTGAATATTGCTTAACTCCAGAATATTTATTGGGAGGAGTTTCTCCTCTTGAGTCCATGATCCCTGAGCCTTCAGGGAATTCCAGACTGCGCCCCAACCTAGAAGGCTGGCGTCTGTTGTTACAATCGTCCAATCTGGCCTGCGAAAGGTCATCCCCTTGGACAGGTGGGGCCGAGAAAGCCACCATAGAAGAGAATCTCTGGTCTCTTGGTCCAGATTTAGTAGAGGGGACAAATCTGAATAATCCCCATTCCACTGACTTAGCATGCACAATTGCAGCGGTCTGAGATGCAGTCGCGCAAATGGTACTATGTCCATTGCCGCTACCATTAAGCCGATTACTTCCATGCACTGAGCTACTGACGGGTGTGGAATGGAATGAAGGGCACGGCAAGCATTTAGAAGTTTTGATAACCTGGCCTCCGTCAGGTAAATTTTCATCTCTACAGAATCTATAAGAGTCCCTAGGAAGGGAACCCTTGTGAGTGGTAATAGAGAACTCTTTTCCACGTTCACCTTCCACCCATGCGACCTCAGAAATGCCAGCACTATCTCTGTATGAGACTTGGCAGTTTGAAAACTTGACGCTTGTATCAGAATGTCGTCTAGGTACGGAGCCACCGCTATGCCTTGCGGTCTTAGTACCGCCAGAAGTGAGCCCAGAACTTTTGTAAAGATTCTTGGAGCCGTAGCTAACCCGAAGGGAAGAGCTACAAACTGGTAATGCCTGTCTAGGAAGGCAAATCTTAGGTACCGATAATGATCCTTGTGAATCGGTATGTGAAGGTAGGCATCCTTTAAGTCCACAGTGGTCATGTACTGAACCTCTTGGATCATGGGTAGGATGGTTCGAATAGTTTCCATTTTGAATGATGGAACTCTTAGGAATTTGTTTAGGATTTTTTAAGTCCAAGATTGGTCTGAAGGTTCCCTCTTTCTTGAGAACCACAAACAGATTTGAATAGAATCCCTGCCCGTGTTCCGTCCGCGGAACTGGGTGGATCACCCCCATTAGTAAGAGGTCTTGTACACAGCGTAGAAACGCCTCTTTCTTTATTTGGTTTGCTGATAACCTTGAAAGATGAAATCTCCCTTGTGGAGGAGAAGCTTTGAAGTCCAGAAGATATCCCTGAGATATGATCTCCAACGCCCAGGAATCCTGGACATCTCTTGCCCAGGCCTGGGCGAAGAGAGAAAGTCTGCCCCCCACTAGATCCGTTTCCGGATAGGGGGCCCTCTCTTCATGCTGTCTTAGGGGCAGCAGCAGGTTTTCTGGCCTGCTTGCCTTTGTTCCAGGACTAGTTAGTTTTCCAGCCCTGTCTGTAACGAGCAACAGCTCCTTCCTGTTTTGGAGCGGATGAAGTTGATGCTGCTCCTGCCTTGAGGTTACGAAAGGCACGAAAATTAGACTGTTTGGCCTTTGATTTGGCCCTGTCCTGAGGTAGAGCATGGCCCTTACCTCCCGTAATGTCAGCGATAATTTCTTTCAAGCCGGGCCCGAATAAGGTCTGCCCTTTGAAAGGAATATTAAGCAATTTAGATTTAGAAGTCACGTCAGCTGACCAGGATTTAAGCCATACTGCTCTGCGCGCTTGGATGGCGAATCCGGAGTTCTTAGCCGTAAGTTTGGTTAAATGTACAACGGCATCAGAAACAAATGCGTTAGCTAGCTTAAGTGCTTTAAGCTTGTTCATAATTTCATCCAATGGAGCTGTGCGAATGGCCTCTTCCAGAGACTCAAACCAGAATGCCGCCGCAGCAGTGACAGGCGCAATGCATGCAATGGGCTGTAAGATAAAACCTTGTTGAACAAAGATTTTCTTAAGGTAACCTAATTTTTTATCCATTGGATCTGAAAAGGCACAACTATCCTCCACCGGGATAGAGGTACGCTTAGCTAAAGTAGAAACCGCTCCCTCCACCTTAGGGACCGTCTGCCATAAGTCTCGTGTGGTGGGGTCTATAGGAAACATTTTCCTAAATATGGGAGGAGGGGAAAAAGGCACACCGGGTTTATCCCACTCCTTGCTAATAATCTCTGTAAGCCTTTTAGGTATAGGAAACACGTCAGTACACACCGGTACCGCATAGTATCTATCCAACCTACATAATTTTTCTGGAATTGCAACCGTGTTACAATCATTCAGAGCCGCTAATACTTCCCCTAGCAATATGCGGAGGTTCTCAAGCTTAAATTTAAAATTAGAAATCTCTGAATCCAGTCTCCCTGGATCAGATCCGTCACCCACAGAATGAAGCTCTCCGTCTTCATGTTCTGCAAATTGTGACGCAGTATCGGACATGGCTCTCACATCATCAGCGCGCTCTGTCCTTAACCCAGAGCTATCACGCTTGCCTCTTAATTCTGGCAATTTAGATAATACTTCTGTCATAACAGTAGCCATGTCTTGCAAAGTGATTTGTAAGGGCCTCCCTGATGTACTTGGCGCCACAAAATCACGCACCTCCTAAGCGGGAGGCGAAGGTACTGACACGTGAGGAGAGTTAGTCAGCATAACTTCCCCCTCGTTGTCTGGTGATAATTTCTTTGCATGTAAAGACTGACTTTTATTTAAAGTTACATCAATGCATTTAGTACACAACCTTCTATGGGGCTCCACATTGGCCTTCATACATAGTGAACAAACAGATTCATCTGTGTCAGACATGTTTAAACAGACTAGCAATGAGACTAGCAAGCTTGGAAAATACTTTTCAAATAAATTTACAAGCAATATAAAAAACGCTACTGTGCCTTTAAGAAGCACAAAAAGCTGTCACAGTTGAAATAACAATGAACCAAATTAGTTATAGCAACCAAATTTTCACAGTAAATGTATTAAGTTAGCAAAGGATTGCAACCACCAGCAAATGGATGATTAACCCCTTAATACCCAAAAACGGATAACAATTTAATAATTAACGTTTTTATCACAGTCAAACACACTGTCACAGGTCTGCTGTGACTGATTACCTCCCTCAAAATGAATTTTGAAGACCCCTGAGCTCTCTAGAGACGTCCTGGATCATGGAGGATGAAGTAGGAAGATTGTGACTGAATTTTTATTGCGCAAAAAGCGCTAAAATAGGCCCCTCCCACTCATATTACAACAGTGGGGAAGCTCAGTTAACTGTTTCTATGCAGAAACAAAAGTTAGCCATGTGGTAAAAATCATGCCCCAATAAGTTTTATCACCAAGTACCTCACAAAAAACGATTAACATGCCAGTAAACGTTTTGAACATACATTTTAAAAGTTATGAAGTGTTATTAATAAGCCTGCTACCAGTCGCTTTTACTGCAGTTAAGGCTCACACATTACTTCAGTATTAACAGTATTTTCTGAGTCAAATTCCATTCCCTAGAAAAATACTTCAGTGTACACACACTCCTCAGCCTAATACCAGTCGCTACCACTGCATTTAAGGCTGAACTTACATTACATTGGTATCAGCAGTAATTTCTCAGTCAATTCCATTGCTTAGAAAAATAATTTACTGCACATACCTCGTTTGCAGGGGGGCCCTGCATGCTATTCCCCTTTTCTGAAGTTACCTCACTCCTCAGAATGTGCGAGAACAGCAAGTGGATCTTAGTTACGTCTGCTAAGATCATAGAAAACGCAGGCAGATTCTTCTTCTAATGCTGCCTGAGAAACAAACAGCACACTCCGGTGCCATTTAAAATAACAAACTTTTTGATTGAAGAAATAAACTAAGTTTAAAAACACCACAGACCTCTCACAACGACCTATCTTTAGTTAGGTTGCAAGAGAATGACTGGATATGACATGTGAGGGGAGGAGCTATATAGCAGCTCTGCTTGGGTGATCCTCTTGCAACTTCCTGTTGGGGAAGAGATATAATCCCATAAGTAATGGATGACCCGTGGACTGACTACACTTAACAAGAGAAAAAAACATTTATTTCACTGAGAAAATAAATCAACAACCGCACAAAAGTTTTTTTGTTGATTTTTTTTTTTTTTTTTTTTTTTTTTTTTAAAAAGAGACAACTGCCTGCAGGAGTTTTCTACCAAAGGCTGCTTCAAATGAAGCAAAAACATCAAAATGGTAAAATTTAGTGAAAAGTATGCAATGAAGCCCAAGTAGTTGCTTAGCAAATCTTATCAACTAAAGCTTTATTCTTGAAAACCCAAGAAGTGGTAACTGACCTATTAGAACATAATTTTTGCTTACCAGATAAATTCCTTTCCTTCCGGATAGGGAGAGTCCATGGCTTCATTCCTTACTGTTAGGAAATACAATACCTGGCCACCAGGAGGAGGCAAAGACACCTCAGCCAAAGGCTTAAATATCCCTACCACTTCCTCATTACCCCAGTCATTCTGCCGAGGGAACAAGGAAATCTAAGAGAAACATTAGGGTATAAATGATACCAGAACAATAAAATAAATAATAGGGGACCGCCCATAGACAAGAAAAAACAGGCTTATGCATACTGTTCAACAAAGGATGAGAGAACAGTAATGTAAGCCACAGATAAAGTTGAGCTAAAAATATAAACAGTATGTGAATATGCTCTACTATGGTTATATTCAAATTCTAAAGAATCCTGAAAACAAGTACCAATTTCCATATAAATAATAGTACAGTCCCAAGAGGGAATCAGAATAACGATTCTCTAGAATATACTACAGATAGTATATTGAATAGGAAAAAACCTCAAAAGCAAAAAACAATTTATGTAAGAACTTACCTGATAAATTAATTTCTTTCATATTGGCAAGAGTCCATGAGCTAGTGAGGTATGGGATATACAACCCTACCAGGAGGGGCTAAGTTTCCCAAACCTCAAAATGCCTATAAATAAACCCCTCACCACGCCCACAATTCAGTTTAACGAATAGCCAAGAAGTGGGTTGATAAAGAAAGGAGTAAAAAGCATCAACAAAGGAATTTGGAAATAATTGTGCTTTATACAAAAAAAATCATAACCACCATAAAAAAGGGTGGGCCTCATTGACTCTTGCCAATATGAAAGAAATGAATTTATCAGGTAAATTCTTACATAAATTATGTTTTCTTTCATGTAATTGGCAAGAGTCCATGAGCTAGTGACATATGGGATATCAATACCCAAGATGTGGATCTTCCACTCAAGAGTCACTAGAGAGGTAGGGAATAAAAAATAAAAACAGCCATATTCCGCTGAAAAAAATCAATAGGTGATACTCCATTCATATCCCTCTGACATTCACTGTACTCTAAATGGAATTGGGCTTCAAAATGCTGAGAAGCCCATATCAACGTAGAAATCTTAGCACAAACTTACTTTACCACCTCCATAGGAGGCAAAGTTTGTAAAATTTGTGAATTGTGGGTGTGGTGAGGGGTGTATTTATAGGCATTTTGAGGTTTGGAAAATTTGCCCCTCCTGGTAGGATTTTTTATCCCATACGTCACTAGCTCATGGACTCTTGCCAATTACATGAAAGAAATGTTAAAATCCAGAATTGAAAAGGATTATTAACATAGTTAATAGGAGGACTGGACTCCTAAAAGCTATAAATAGAAAAAGTTCCTTAACAAAGAACAAAAAATGTTCAAATAAAAAATAAGGAGCATTTTCAACAAACTGATACAGGAGCCTTTGAGCCAAAGAAACCTTCATCAGTTAAGTATGCTGCTGGTCAGCACAAAATTAATTAAATCAATTCTGAAAAGACCTCGTAAGTTTACTTAAAGGCATAACTTAATCTTTTATGACATAAGCAACAACATGTGATGTTTGCAGATTAAATCAAATACATGAAATGAATATGTAAAAAAAAACAGTAAATGTTATTGTACAAGTAGAAACATGGCTAGCATAAAACATGATAAATAAATGCCACATAATTGAGCTATAGAAATAACAGCTTAAAAAATTAAAAGAACACACTTAGCTTTGTAGAATTGTGTTCCAAGGCATCATAGTTTCTACAGTAACTTCAGAGTCAGGATCAGAATGAGACGTCTCGAAAAATTTAACAGAAAAAGAAAAATAACATTAGGCAAAACATTTTATTTCCATAATTTAACAGTTACAGTAGAGAAAAACAAGAGCAGGCATAATAGCTTTCAAAGTTCATGAAAACAGCGAGCAATAGAGGGATGGGGTAAAATAACTAAAATTTGGCGCCAAGAATGACACATTACGCAAAAGAAGTTAACATTTTTGGCGCAAAACTAACACCAGAAAATGACACAACTCGTGTCATAACAAATGCGATTCCGCGTCAAAACAACTAGCGTCAACAAAGACGCAGGAAATTACAAAATTTGCGCCATCAAAGGCGCAACTTCGCGCCCAAAAAATTTTGCGCTAAGAATTACGCAATAAAAACAGCATTTTGCACCCTCGCAAGCCTAGATTTGCCTGTGAAAAAATTAAAGTCAAATTAGAAAAAGACTGAACCCCAGGTAAGAAGAAAAAAAGTTTAAATAAACTTCCCAAGAATTATTCCTATACTGAAATTGTTTAGACTGCAAATAGGAAATACACATAGACCTGACTCATGGTAAATAGCAGTAAAATACATATATTTAAAACTTTATATTGCCACATAAAGTTTCTTAAATAATGATACATACTTACTGAAAATTATCAGCAGAGGTAATGGAATATAAGAGTATATCGTCGATCTGAAAAGGGAGGTAGTAGATGAATCCCTACGACCGATAACAGAGAACCCTTTAAAAGATTTCCCGCGAGGAAAACCCTCTGACAAACACTGTACTCTGAGAGGAATTGGGCTTCAGAATGCTTAGAAGCGCTTATCATAGAAGAAATCATAAAAGAACAAGCACAAACTTACTTCACCACCTCCATAGGAGGCAAAGTTTGTAAAACTGAACTGTGGGTGTGGTGAGGGGTGTATTTATAGGCATTTTGAGGTTTGGGAAACTGCCCCTCATGGTAGGATTGTATATCCCATACGTCACTAGCTCATGGACTGTTGCCAATTACATGAAAGAAATTGGGTTTCATGTCTCTTTAAATTGATCTAGAACTATTTTACTATTGCAC
This sequence comes from Bombina bombina, assembly GCF_027579735.1. Taxonomy (NCBI): domain Eukaryota; kingdom Metazoa; phylum Chordata; class Amphibia; order Anura; family Bombinatoridae; genus Bombina; species Bombina bombina. The sequence continues at coordinate 255,655,818 of NC_069499.1, read as the reverse complement.
TTCTATGTCCCTTTAAACATTTAAACAGGTAGAGGTAAGTCTTACAGAGTAAGAAATTAGTTAAAGGAAGTTTCCAGCCAAAATTGCAATCCACATGGATACCTTTCAGTATTATATATATAGAAGCATTTTTGTAATATACAGGTATTAGCCATTCTAATAGCAGCTATAGATTTTTCAAAATTGTATTCAAGTATGCACCGTGCACCAGCATTTTAAACAAAGCACTTGTTTAGAGAGTCTAAAAGGTGCTTGTACCATCTGGTAAGGACTTGTTAATTTCTGACATGATACAAGCCCCACTGGTGCTCTGAACAGCTGCAGTATATAAAATGCTAATGCACTAAGAATATCTTGCTTTACTTAACATTTTTCCCTGCACGTGTATGTGAACACTAAAACACTTGAAAACTTTGAATAGAAGCATTTTTGCGAATATGTTTCTATTCTATGTTGACTGCAATGTTCCTTTAACAACTGCTCAGTTGTGAAACCTATAAACAAGGTAAATGTGATAAATATAAATGTGAGGCAAAGAGCAGATAATGTCCCTAGGCATCATCGAATCTAAATATGCCACAACCTGTGAAATTGAATGAAAAAAAAAAATACATATATACAATATGAGCAGAAGGAAGCGCACTCCAAAGGTGAATATTTAAAGGTGAATATTTAAATACAAGCCCTTTGGAGTGTGCTTCCTTCTGCTCATATTTGATATCTCTTTTGCTGCACCCAAGGCCTGGTTCTGCAAGTTAGGAGTGCACTTTGTCTCTCTCTCTCTCTATATATATATATATATCTATATATATATATATATATATATATATATATATATATATATATATATATATATATATATATACACACACACATACACACACACACTGCTCAAAAAAAATAAAGGGAACACTTAAACAACACAATGTAACTGCAAGTCAATTGACAAAGGCTCCCAGAACCGTACCATCAAGCCAGGATCAATAGCTTGAACCAACCAAGCAAGGAGGAAGGCTGATTGGTTGAACGGTAGGAGCGGGTTTTTTCAAAAATAGTGCGCGCACTGAGCTTCTATACGACTACTGACTGAGCAGAAAGAATTTCCCTTACGGCATCAACAAAAACTAAGAGCTGCCAGCTACACCGTAGAACTTATTAAAACTTATTAAGGCGAAAGTTCCAACTGTTAAGGAGATAACTTGGTGGTTATTCAACACCGGGACTGGTCTGTGTTTTTTCAAGGGATTGCATGGTGAGTAAGTGAAAACCGTCAATTCAAAATCTATCATTATTGCTGTGACTTAATTCCAGTCTGCCATAAAGCCTTAAACTTGGTACAAAGTTACAAACATCCTAAAAAAAAAAGAGTCTGGGTTATTCAAAGACTTATGTGACACAATCATTTAACTCACTGTATGTTGCAACATTATAACCCTGGTCCGGAACAGTTTCAAATAGAATCATTATTAGTGCTCACGCTGCAGAGTTATCCAAAGAGACTTTGAGAGATGCTGCTGTAGCAGATCCTTTGACACGGTTGCTTATGTCAAAGTTTATTGCATTTTTAGGTTTATTTCTTAGCCTTTTTTTGTATGCACTTAGCTTTGTATTTATTATTCTTAGCTAATATTATCGATATTGACTTTTTAGACTTGTATGAATTTAACATTGTCATATTGAGGTTTTTACAGTTTGTCAGCACCGGTGCTATTATAGTTATATGTGTCTGAATGTTTTATGATTAAATGTTTTATGATTAAATGTACCTATAATAAATTAGTCTTATTCAACACTTATTCAACTTATCTGTATCCCATTTTTATTTAGCAAAGTGTGTTTTGGTAACATAGGAGTCCTACTGGTATATGTTTTGATTTATACTGGTTAAATTGAGCCTCCTGACATATCTATTTATCTATACTGAAATTTATTACTTTATGTTTAGACCTTAAAGGGGCATTTTATTATTTCATTTTTTGCACTGGATCTCCTATCAATTTACAACACTGATATTATATTACTAATATTATCTATTTGATTTTATTTGATTTGTTATACAGTTAGCCTTCAGTGGCGCCACCCACAACCTTTTTTCCTAACTCCAAGTCAATCACACTTCTGTGAAATCAAACTGTCCACTTAGGAAGCAACACTGAGTGACAATCAATTTCACATGCTGTTGTGCAAATGGGATAGACAACAGGTGGAAATTATAGGCAATTAGCAAGACACCCCCAATAAAAGGAGTGGTTCTGTAGGTGGTGACCACAGACCACTTCTCAGTTCCTATGCTTTCTGGCTGATGTTTTGGTCACTTTTGAATGCTGGAGGTGCTTTCACTCTAGTGGTACCATGAGACGGAGTCTACAACCCATACAAGTGGCTCAGGTAGTGCAGCTCATCCAGGATAGCACATCAATGCGAGCTGTGGCAAGAAGGATTGCTGTAACTGTCCAGAGCAAGGAGGCGCTACCAGGAGACAGGCCAGTACATCAGGAGACGTGGAGGAGGCTGTAGGAGGGCAACAACTCAGCAGCAGGACCGCTACCTCCGCCTTTGTGCAAGGAGGAACAGGAGGAGCACTGCCAGAGCACTGTAAAATGACCTCCAGCAGGCACACGAATGTGCATGTGTCTGCTCAAACAGTCAGAAAAAAACATAATTTATGTAAGAACTTACCTGATAAATTCATTTCTTTCATATTGGCAACAGTCCATGAAGCTAGTGACATATGGGATACACAATCCTACCAGGAGGGGCAAAGTTTCCCAAACCTCAAAATGCCTATAAATACACCCCTCACCACACCCACAATTCAGTTTAACAAATAGCCAAGCAGTGGGGTGATAAAGAAAGGAGTAGAAAGCATCAACAAAGGAAATTTGGAAATAATTGTGCTTTATACAAAAAATCATAACCACCATAAAAAGGGTGGGCCTCATGGACTCTTGCCAACATGAAAGAAATGAATTTATCAGGTAAGTTCTTACATAAATTATGTTTTCTTTCATGTAACTGGCAAGAGTCCATGAGCTAGTGACATATAGGATATCAATATCCAAGATGTGGATCTTCCACTCAACAGTCACTAGAGAGGGAGGGAATAAAAAATAAAAACAGCCATATTCAGCTGAAAAAATTAATCCACAACCCAAAAAAATAAGTTTATTTCCATTTTTGAAAGAAAAAAACTTAAATAAAAAAGCAGAAGAATTATACTGAAACAGCTGCCTGAAGAACTTTTCTACCAAAAACTGCTTCTGAAGAAACAAATACATCAAAACGGTAGAATTTAGTAAATGTATGCAAAGAGGACCAAGTTGCCGCTTTGCAAATCTGATCAACTGAAGCTTCATTCTTAAAAGCCCACGAAGTGGAGACCGATCTAGTAGAATGAGCCGTAATTCTCTGAGGCGGGGCCTGACCCGACTCCAAATATGCTTGATGAATCAAAAGTTTCAACCAAGAAGCCAAGGAAATAGCAGAAGCCTTCTGACCTTTCCTAGGACCAGAAAATAAAACAAATAGACTGGAAGTCTTCCTGAAATCTTTAGTAGCTTCCACATAATATTTCAAAGCTCTCACCATCCAAAGAATGTAAGGATCTCTCCAAAGAATTCTTAGGATTAGGACATAAGGAAGGGACAACAATTTCTCTACTAATGTTATTAGAATTCACAACCTTAGGAAAAAATTGAAAAGAAGTCCGCAAAACTGCCTTAACCTGATGAAAAATCAGAAAAGGAGACTCACAAGAAAGAGCAGAGAAATGACAGGCTTAATACGAACTAAAGCTTGTGCAAAACAGTGAATATCAGGAAGTATAGCAATCTTTCTGTGAAATAAAACAGAAAGAGCGGAGATTTGACCTTTCAAGGAACTTGCAGACAAACCCTTATCCAAACCATCCTGAAGAAACTGTAAAATTCTAGGAATTCTAAAAGAATGCCAGGTGAATTTATGAGAAGAACACCACGAAATGTAAGTCTTCCAAACTCTATAATAAATCTTTCTAGAGACAGATTTACGAGCTTGTAACATAGTATTAATCACTGAGTCAGAGAAACCTCTATGACTTAGAACTAAGCGTTCAAATTCCATACCTTAAAATTTAATGATTTGAGATTGTGATGGAAAAACGGACCTTGAGATAGTAGGTCCGGCCGTAACGGAAGTGGCCAAGGCGGGCAACTGGACATCCGAACCAGATCCGCATACCAAAACCTGTGTGGCCATGCTGGAGCCACCAGCAACACAAAAGACTGTTCCATGATGATTTTGGAGATCACTCTTGGAAGGAGAACTAGAGGCGGGAAGATGTAAGCAGGATGATAACACCAAGGAAGTGTCAGTGCATCCACTGCTTCCGCCTGAACATCCCAGGACCTGGACAGGTATCTGGGAAGTTTCTTGTTTAGATGAGAGGCCATGAGATCTATCTCTGGAAGACCCCACATCTGAACAATCTGAGAAAACACATCTGGATGGAGAGACCACTCCCCTGGATGTAAAGTCTGACGGCTGAGATAATCCGCCTCCCAATTGTCTACACCTGGGATATGCACCGCAGAGATTAGACAGGAGCTGGATTCCGCCCAAGCAAGTATCAGATACTTCTTTCATAGCTTGGGGACTGTGAGTCCCACCCTGATGATTGACATAAGCCACAGTTGTGATATTGTCTGTCTGAAAACAAATGAACGGTTCTCTCTTTAGCAGAGGCCAAGACTGAAGAGCCCTAAGAATTGCACGGAGTTCTAACATATTTATTGGTAATCTCGCCTCTTGAGATTTCCAAACGCCTTGTGCTGTCAGAGATCCCCAAACAGCTCCCCAACCTGAAAGACTCACATCTGTTGAGATCACAGTCCAGGTTGGCCGAACAAAGGAAGCCCCTTGAACCAAACGATGGTGATCAATCCACCATGTCAGAGATTGTCGTACATTGGGATTCAAGGATATTAATTGTGATATCTTTGTATAATCCCTGCACCATTGATTCAGCATGCAAATCTGTAGAGGTGTGAAAACGAGCAAAGGGGATCTCGTCCGATGCTGCAGTCATGAGACCTAAAACTTCCATGCACATAGCCACTGAAGGGAATGACAGAGTGAAGGTGCTGACATGCTGCGACCAATTTTAAACGTCTCTTGTCTGTTAGTGACAGAGTCATGGACACTGAATCTATCTGGAAGCCTAAAAAGGTGACCCTTGTCTGAGGAATCAAGAAACTTTTTGGTAAATTGATCCTCCAACCATGTTTCCGAAGAAACACCACTAGTTGATTCGTGTGAGATTCAGCAGTATGTAAAGACTAAGCTAGTACCAAGATATCATCCAAATAAGGAAAGACTGCAATACCCTGTTCTCTGATTACAGATAGTAGGGCACCCAGAACCTTTAAAAAGATTCTTGGAGCTGTTGCTAGGCCAAATGGAAGAGCAACAAATTGGTAATGCTTGTCTAGAAAAGAGAATCTCAGAAACTGATAGTGTTCTGGATGAATCGGAAAATGAAGGTATGCATCCAGCAAGTCTATTGTGGACATATAATGTTCTTGCTGAACAAAAGGCAGAATAGTCCTTATAGTCACCATCTTGAAAGTTGGTACTCTTACATAACGATTCAAAATGTTTAGATCCAGAACTGGTCTGAATAAATTTTCTCTTTGGTACAATGAATAGGTTTGAATAAAACCCCAAACCTTGTTCCTGAGGAGGAACTGGCATGATTACCCCTGAAGACTCCAGATCTGAAACACACTTCAGAAAAGCCTGAGCTTTTACTGGATTTACAGGGATGCGTGAGAGAAAAAAATCTTCTCACAGGAAGTCTTACTTTGAATCCTATTCGATACCCCTGAGAGACAATGCTCTGAATTCAATGATTTTGGACAGATTTTATCCAAAAATTCTTGAAAAACCTTAATCTGCCCCCTACCAGCTGAGCTGGAATGAGGGCCGCACCTTCATGCGGACTTAGGGGCAGACTTTGGTTTCCTAAATGGCTTGGATTTATTCCAATTAGAGGAAGGCTTCCAACTGGAAGCAAATTCCTTGGGAGGAGGATTGAGTTTTTGTTCCTTATTTTGACGAAAGGAACGAAAACGGTTAGAAGCCTTAGATTTACCCTTAGGTTTTTTTATCCTGAGGCAGAAAAACTCCTTTTCCTCCAGTGATAGTTGAAATAATAGAATCCAACTGAGAACCAAATAAATTATTACCTTGGAAAGAAAGAGATAGTAATCTAGATTTAGATGTCATATCAGCATTCCAAGATTTAAGCCACAAAGCTCTTCTAGCTAATACAGCTAAAGACATGGATCTAACATCAATTTTGATAACATAAAAAATGGCATCACAAATAAAATTATTAGCATGTTGCAGTAAGCGAGTAATGCTAGATATGTCAGGATCCAAATCTTGTTGCGCTAAATTCTCCAACCAAAAAGTTGAGGCAGCCGCAACATCAGCCAAAGAAATTGCAGGTCTGAGAAGATGACCTAAATATAAATAGGCCTTCCTTAGATAGGATTCAAGCTTCCTATCTAAAGGATCCTTAAAGGAAGTACTATCTTCCATAGGAATAGTGGTACGTTTAGCAAGAGTAGAAATAGCCCCATCAACTTTGGGGATTTTTTCCCAAAACTCTATAGATTTTGCTGGTAAAGGATACAATTTTTTAAACCTTGAAGAAGGAATAAAAGAAGTACCTGGCTTATTCCATTCCCTAGAAATCATATCAGAAATAGGCTGAGGAATAGGAAAAACCCCTGGGGAAACCACAGGAGGTTTAAAAACAGCAATTAAACGTTTATTAGACTGAAAGTCAATAGGACTGGTTACCTCAATATCCAAAGTAATTAACACTTTTTTTTTTAATAAGGAACGCATATACTCTATTTTAAATAAATAACAAAATTTATGCTTACCTAATAAATTTATTTCTCTTGTGGTGTATCCAGTCCATGGATTCATCCATTACTTGTGGGATATTCTCCTTCCAAACAGGAAGCTGCAAGAGGATCACCCACAGCAGAGCTGTCTATATAGCTCTTCCCCTAACTGCCATCTCCAGTCATTCGACCGAAGACAAGCAAGAGAAAGGAGAAACTATAGGGTGCAGTGGTGACTGTAGTTTAAAAATTAAAAAACACCTGCCTTAAAATGACAGGGCGGGCCGTGGACTGGATACACCACAAGAGAAATAAATTTATCAGGTAAGCATAAATTTTGTTTTCTCTTGTAAGGTGTATCCAGTCCACGGATTCATCTATTACTTGTGGGATACCAATACCAAAGCTATAGGACACGGATGAAGGGAGGGACAAGGCAGACGCTTAAACGGAAGGCACCACTGCCTGTAAGACCTTTCTCCCAAAAATAGCCTCAGAAGAAGCAAAAGTATCAAATTTGTAGAATTTAGAAAAAGTATGAAGCGAAGACCAAGTCGCCCCCTTACAAATCTGTTCAACAGAAGCCTCATTTTTAAAGGCCCATGTGGAAGCCACCGCTCTAGTGGAATGAGCTGTAATTCTTATAGGAGGCTGCTGGCCAGCAGTCTCATAAGATAAGCGGATTATACTTCTTAACCAAAAAGAAAGAATAGTTGCTAAAGCCTTTTGGCCTTTCCTCTGTCCAGAGTAGACAACAAACAATGCAGATGTTTGACGAAAATCTTTAGTAGCTTGTAAATAAAACTTTAAAGCACGAACCACGTCAAGATTGTGTAATAGACGTTCCTTCTTTGAAGAAGGATTAGAAAACACAGTGACGGAACAACAATCTCTTGATTGATATTCTTATTGGATACCACCTTAGGAAGAAACCCAGATTTGGTACGCAAAACTACCTTATCTGCATGGAAGATCAGATAAGGGGAATCACACTACAAGGCAGATAATTCTGAAACTCTTCGAGCCGAAGAGATAGCTACCAAAAACAGAACTTTCCAAGATAAAAGCTTGATATTTATGGAATGCAGAGGTTCAAACGGAACCCCTTGAAGAACTTTAAGAACTAAATTTAAACTCCATGGCGGAGCAACAGGTTTAAACACAGGCTTTATTCTAAATAAAGCCTGACAAAACACCTGAACGTCTGGAACATCCGCCAGACGCTTGTGCAAAAGAATAGACAGAGCAGAAATCTGTCCCTTTAAGGAACTAGCTGACAATCCTTTCTCCAATCCTTCTTGGAGAAAAGACAATATCCTGGGAATCCTGACTTTACTCCATGAGTAACCCTTGGATTCACACCAATGAAGATATTTACACCATATCTTATGATAGATTTTCCTGGTGACAGGCTTTCGAGCCTGAATTAAGGTATCAATGACCGACTCGGAAAAACCACGTTTTGACAAAATCAAGCATTCAATCTCCAAGCAGTCAGACGCAGAGAAATTAGATTTGGATGTTTGAAGGGACCTTGAAGTAGAAGGTCCTGCCTCAGCGGCAGAGTCCAAGGTGGAAAGAATGACATGTCCACCAGATCTGCGTACCAAGTCCTGCGTGGCCATGCAGGAGCTATCAAAATCACTGAAGCTCTCTCCTGCTTGATCTTGGCAATCAGACGAGGGAGCAGAGGAAACGGTGGGAACACATAAGCCAGGTTGAAAGACCAAGGCGCTGCTAGAGCATCTATCAGCGCTGCCTTGGGATCCCTGGACCTGAACCCATAACAAGGAAGCTTGGCGTTCTGACGAGACGCCATAAGATCCAGTTCTGGTTTGCCCCAAAGTTGAATCAGCTGTGCAAACACCTCCGGATGGAGTTCCCACTCCACCAGATGAAAAGTCTGTCGACTTAGAAAATCCGCCTCCCAGTTCTCTACTCCTGGGATATGGATAGCTGATAGATGGCAAGAGTGAACCTCTGCCCATAGAATTATTTTTGAAACCTCCAACATTGCTAGGGAACTCCTTGCTCCCCCTTGATGGTTGTTGTAAGCTACAGTTGTGATGTTGTCCGACTGAAATCTGATGAACCTGACCGCAGCTAGCTGAGGCCAAGCCTGAAGAGCATTGAATATCGCTCTTAGTTCCAGAATGTTTATCGGAAGGAGTGTCTACTCCTGAGTCCACAAGCCCTGAGCCTTCAGGGAGTTCCAGACTGCACCCCAGCCCAGAAGGCTGGCATCTGTCGTTACTATTGTCCAATCTGGCCTGCGGAAGGTCATACCCTTAGACAGATGGACCCGAGATAACCACCAGAGAGGAGAATCCCTGGTCTCTTGATCCAGATTTAGTAGAGGGGACAAATCTGTGTAATCCCCATTCCACTGACTGAGCATGCAGAGTTGCAGCGGTCTGAGATGTAGGCGGGCAAACGGCACTATGTCCATTGCCACTACCATTAAGCCGATTACTTCAATACACTGAGCCACTGAAGGGCGAGAAGTAGAATAAAGAACACGGCAGGAATTTAGAAGTTTTGACAACCTGGCCTCTGTCAGGTAAATATTCATTTCTACAGAATCTATCAGAGTTCCTAGGAAGGAAACTCTTGTGAGAGGCGATAGAAAACTTTCTTCGTTCACTTTCCACCCATGCGACCTCAGAAATGCCAGAACAATGTCCGTGTGAGACCTGGCAACTTGAAAAGTCGACGCCTGTATCAGAATGTCGTCTGAGTAAGGGGCTACTGCTATAGCCAGCGGACTTAGGACCACTAGAAGGGACCCTAGAACCTTTGTAAAGATTCTTGGTGCCATGGCCAACCCGAAGGGAAGAGCCACAAACTAGTAGTGCCTGTATTGACCCTCCTGGATCATAGGAAGGATGGTTCGAATAGTCTCCATCTTGAAGGATGGGACTCTGAGAAATTTGTTTAAGATCTTGAGATCTAAGATTGGTCTGAATGTTCCCTCTTTCTTGGGAACAACAAACCGATTTGAATAAAAGCCCTGTCCCTGTTCCTCCTGCGGAACTGGGTGGATCACTCCAATAACTAGGTCGTCTTGAACACAATGTAAGAATGCTTCTCTCTTTATCTGGTTTGCAGATAAAAGTGAGAGATGAAATCTCCCTTTTGGGGGAGAGGTTTTGAATTCCAGAAGATAACCCTTGGACACAATTTCCAATGCCCAGGGATCCTGGACATCTCTTGCCCAAGCCTGGGCGAAGAGAGAGAGTCTGCCCCCTACTAGATCCGTTTCCGGATCGGGGGCTGCTCCTTCATGCTGTCTTAGAGGCAGCAGCAGGCTTCTTGGCCTGTTTCCCCTTGTTCCAAGCCTGGTTAGGTCTCCAGACCGGCTTAGACTGGGCAAAGGTTCCCTCTTGCTTTGTGTTAGAGGAAGTTGAAGCTGCGCCACTCAAAGTTTCGAAAGGGCCGAAAACTAGACTGTTTGGTCCTTAATTTGTTGGATCTGTCTTGAGGAAGGGCGTGACCTTTTCCTCCAGTGATGTCAGAAAGGATCTCCTTCAGTCCAGGCCCGAATAGTATCTGTCCTTTAAAGGGAATGTTGAGAAGTTTAGACTTTGAAGTCACGTCAGCTGACCAGGATTTAAGCCATAGCGCCCTATGCGCCTGAATAGCAAAACCTGAATTTTTAGCCGTTAGCTTGGTTAAATGAACAACGGCGTCAGAAACAAATGAATTGGCTAGCTTAAGGGCCCTAAGCTTGTCAATAATATCTTCCAACAGGGTTTCAACCTGTAGAGCCTCCTCTAGGGACTCAAACTAGAAAGCCGCGGCAGCAGTGACTGGGGCAATGCATGCAAGAGGCTGGAGAATAAAACCTTGTTGAATAAAAATTTTCTTAAGGTAACCCTCTAATTTTTTATCCATTGGATCTAGAAAAGCACAACTGTCCTCGACAGGGATAAAGGTACGCTTAGCTAGAGTAGAAACTACTCCCTCCACCTTAGGGACCGTCTGCCATAAGTCCTGTGTGCGGCGTTTATAGGAAACATATTTTTAAAAACAGGAGGGGGAGAGAATGGTACACCTGGTCTATCCCATTACTTAGTAATAATTTCAGAAAACCTTTTAGGGATTGGAAAAACATCAGTGTAAGTAGGTACTGCATAGTATTTATCCAATCTACATAATTTCTCTGGGACTACAATAGTGTCACAGTCATCCAGAGTTGCTAAAATACACGGAGGTGTTCAAGCTTAAATTTAAATGTAGACATATCAGAATCAGATTGAAGTATCTTCCCTGAATCAGAAAAATCACCCACAGATTGAAGCTCCCCTGCTTCAGCTTCATTATATTGTGAGGGTGTATCAGAGATGGCTACTAAAGCATCAGAGAGCTCTGTATTTATTCTAGTCCCAGAGCTGTCTCGCTTTCCTTGCAATCCTGGCAGTTTAGATAATACCTCTGTAAGGGTATGATTCATAACTGCCGCCATGTCTTGCAAGGTATACGCAATGGGCGCGCTAGATGTACTTGGCGTCCCCTGAGCGGGATTTATAGGATCTGACACGTGGGGGAGAGTTAGACGGCATAACTTCCTCCTTGTCAATTTCTTCTGGTGATAAATTTTTTAAAGCCAGAATATGGTCTTTGTAATCTATAGTAAAATCAGTGCATTTGGTACACATTCTAAGAGGGGGTTCCACAATGGCTTCTAAACATAATGAACAATGAGTTTCCTCTATGTCAGACATGTTTAAACAGACTAGTAATGAGACCAGCAAGCTTGGAAAACACTTTAATAACTGTGAACAAGCAAAAAATAAAAACGGTACTGTGCCTTTAAGAGAAAAAAACAATTACAGAAACTGCTAAAACAGTGAAAAAGGAAGTAAATCTTACGAAATTTTTACAGTGTGGATAATAGGCTGAAAGAGCATTGCACCCACTTGCAAATGGATGATTAACCCCTTAGTTTCAAAACCGGATCAAAAAAATTATATAAACGTTTTTAAACAGTCACAGCAAACTGCCACAGCTCTACTGTGGCCCTACCTGCCCATACGACGACTTTGGAAGGCACAAAAACCCCTTAGAGAGGTCCTATATGTTCAGGGGACTCCATGGAAGCTGGATGTCTCAAGCTGCAAAAACTAATGGAAAATAGGCCCCTCCCAACCTGTACTCACAGTGAAAGGGCCTTAAAAAACTATCCCTAGGCAAAATCTAGTCAGCCATGTGGAAAAACTGGGCCCCAGAATAAAGTTTTATCACCAATATGAAATAAACGTTTATACACCTCAAGCAAACGTTATATCTATTCAGTAATGTGAGTAAATAATAAAAATATTACCCTTTACAGCAAGCATGATACCAGTCGTTATTAAATCACTGTAATCAGGCTTACCTTATATAAATCCGGTATTGTCAGAATTTTCTAGCTTATCATTTCTCTAGAAAAATTTAAAACTGCACATACCTCAGAGCAGGAGACCCTGCACGCTATTCCCCCAGCTGAAGTTACCCATCTCTTCAGTTATGTGTGAGAACAGCAATGGATCTTAGTTACAACCTGCTAAGATCATCAAAGACCACAGGCAGACTCTTCTTCAACTTTCTGCCTGAGGCTAAAATAGTACAACTCCGGTACCATTTGAAAATAAACGTTTGATTGAAGATAAACTACATTAATGCACCACATCTCTCTAGCTGCTTCCCTTGTCGAGAGCTGCAAGAGAATGACTGGAGGTGGCAGTTAGGGGAGGCGCTATATAGACAGCTCTGCTGTGGGTGATCCTCTTGCAGCTTCCTGTTGGGAAGGAGAATATCCCACAAGTAATGGATGCATCCGTGGACTGCATACACCTTACAAGAGCAAAGTAGATTTGTCAGTGTCAATATCTGATGAAGGATCTTCTGAATCGGATAGATCCTCATCAGAAGAGGATAAATTATTATGTTGCTGGTCATTTGAAATTTCATCAGCTAAATGAGAAGTTTTAAAAGACCTTTTACGTTTATTAGAAGGTGGAAATGCAGACAAAGCCTTCAGAATAGAATCAGATTCAAATTCTTTAACAGGTATATCATGTACATTAGAAGTTGAAGGAACTGCAACTGGCAATGTACTATTACTGATGGAAACACTATCTGCATGTAAAAGTTTATCATGACAACTAGTACAAATGACATTTGGTGGAATAATTTCTACACTTTTACAACAAATGCACTTAGCTTTGGTAGAACCGATGTCAGGCAGCAATGTTCCAGCAGAAACTTCTGAGGCAGGATCAGATTGGGACATCTTGCTTAATGTAAGAGAAAAAACAACATATAAAGCAAAATTATCTATTTCCTTATATGACAGTTTCAGGAATGGGAAAAAATGCAAAAGCATAGGCCTCTGATAGAGAAAATAGCAAGAGGCAAACATCAATGGGGTATTGAAATAATGCAAAAAAAATTGGCGCCAAGTATGACGCACAACGTAACGTAAACTTTTTTAGCGCCAAAAATAACCGGAAATGACACACTCGCGTCACTAATGACGACGCCATGTAAAAGGTCTCGGTGTCACGTATGACGCCGGAAGTGACGAAGTTGCGCCATAAACGTCTTCTTCCACGCCAAAAAAAATTTCGCGTCAAGAATGGTGCAATAAAGTTTACCATTTGACGCACCCGCGGGCCTAATACCCGCAATAGCAAGAAAGTAGTCAATTGAAAAAAAGACTAAACCCCAGGTAAGAAATACATTTCTTAAAATGTTTAAATTCCCCAAATATGAAACTGACAGTCTGCTGAAGGAAATACATGAACCTGACTCATGGCAAATATAAGTACAATACATATATTTAGAACTTTATATAAATGCATAAAGTGCCAAACCATAGCTGAGGTGTCTTAAGAAATAAAAAACATACTTACCAAAAGACACCCATCCACATATAGCACATAGCCAAACCAGTACTAAAACAGTTATTAGTAGAGGTAATGGTAAATTGAGAGTATATCGTCGATCTGAAAAGGGAGGTAGGAGATTAATCTCTACGACCGATAACAGAGAACCCATGAAAAAGACCCCCCATTAGAGAAATCATCGTATTCAATAGGTGATACTCCCTTCACGTCCCTCTGACATTCGCTGTACTCTGAGAGGAATCGGGCTTCAACTATGCTGAGAAGCGCATATCAACGTAGAAATCTTAGCACAAACTTACTTCACCACCTCCATAGGAGGCAAAGTTTGTAAAACTGAATTGTGGGTGTGGTGAGGGGTGTATTTATAGGCATTTTGAGGTTTGGGAAACTTTGCCCCTCCTGGTAGGATTGTATATCCCATATGTCACTAGCTCATGGACTCTTGCCAATTACATGAAAGAAAGACTGAATGAGGGTGGTGTGAGGGCCCGACATCCACAGGTGGGGGTTGTGCTTACAGCCCAACACCGTGCAGGATGTTTGGCATTTGCCAGAGAACACCAAGATTGGCAAATTCGCCACTGGTGCCCTGTGCTCTTCACAGATGAAAGAAAGTTCACACTGAGCACATGTGACAGACGTGACAGTCTGGAGACTCTGTGGAGAACGTTCTGCTGCCTGCAACATCTTCCAGCAAGACCGGTTTGGCAGTGAGTCAGTAATGGTGTGGGGTGGCATTTCTTTGGGGTGCAGCACAGCCCTCCATGTGCTCGCCAGAGGTAGCCTGACTGCCATTAGGTACCGAGATGAGATCCTCAGACCCCTTGTGAGATCATATGCTGGTGCGGTTGGCCCTGGGCTCCTCCTAATGCAAGACAATGCTAGACCTCATGTGGCTGGAGTGTGTCAGCACTTCCTGCAAGACGAAGACATTGATGCTATGGACTGGCCCGCCCGTTCCCCAGACCTGAATCCAATTGAGCACATCTGGGGCATCATGTCCATCCACCAACGTCACGTTTCACCACAGACTGTCCAGGAGTTGGCAGATGCTTTAGTCCAGGTCTGGGAGGAGATCCCTCAGGAGACCATCCGCCACCTCATCAGGAGCATGCACAGGCGTTGTAGGGAGGTCATACAGGCACATGGAGGCCACACACACTACTGAGCCTCATTTTGACTTGTTTTAAGGACATTACATCAAAGTTGGATCAGCCTGTAGTGTGTTTTTCCACTTTAATTTGGAGTGTGACTCCAAATCCAGAACTCCATGGGTTGAAACATTTGATTTCCATTTTTTTATTTTTGTGTGATTTTGTTGTCAGCACATTCAACTATGTAAAGAACAAAGTATTTAATTAGAATATTTAATTCATTCAGATCTAGGATGTGTTATTTTAGTGATCCCTTTATTTTTTGGAGCAGTGTGTATGTATGTATGTATATATATATATATATGTATATATATATATATATATATATGTATATATATATATATATATATATATATATATATATGTATATATATATATATATATATATATATATATATATATATATATATATATATATATATATATATATATATATATCCACTCTACTATGCATAAATTTAGTGTACAATCATATAGTTGTCTTTCTCCGAATCTTAACATCTGTATTTACACACTCCCCAAGAAAAAGACAGGAGTATCTAATACCATATATATGCATATTAAAATGTACTCTGACAAGCAGCGGATATGGAGAGTTCATTTTATTCAAAGATGCTGCAGAAACACCTTTTTTAATGGGCTAGATAGAATCTCTCTTCCTTACACTCTTACAAAGCAATTCTTTAGCCATTTTCAGTAAATATAACGATTACAATAGGCCAAACAAACTATTTCAAATTACAAAATACAGGTAAACCAACTATTTGTTAACAATTTGAGTCACTACAGCAGGTAATACAAATTACTAGGAACTCATTAAAGGGGAAAATGTTACAGTACAATATACCTTTAACATCACCTAAGGTATAAATCAATTCTTTGTCCACTAGGTCACCCAAGACAAATAATTCAACTTAAGAAAAAAGCCCCTACTTCACAGTGTGAGGTATAGATGTTGATAGCAATACAAAGAATCTGGATTATCTAGGGAGCAGTAGGAGCTGAAGGGTTAACACTGCAATGTTGCCATGCAGATAAGCCTGCTGCGGTTCTTTAAAGAGGGCTCTTCTTGCAATTAATAGCCCCTTGAGTTGTGTCCTCTGAACAGAAAGGGATCTCCATGACAGCAGAATGGCATCCAGCATTTGTTGCTATGGTTGCTAGCCCAAGGTAAATTTGGGGGTAAACGCCTACTCATCAAGCGAGAAAAAAGGTATTTTTGTGATACTGATGCAACCTTATTACACAGCACTGAGCACAAATAAAGTGCCAGGGACTCAGTAAGAGCAGAGGATAACCTAGGGAAGGACACAAGACAATATAGGGGGGTTTTGTTATCAGAAAGAGAAGGGTAACAGAAATATTGTCTTATATACCTGTACAATAAGTAGAACAATTATCCAGAGATAAACATCAGCATAACTATCAATGGTATAGTCCACTAATATGACTTCTATCAGAATGGTAGAATAAATCCTATGATCACTCGCTGTGCCAAGGGCAGGCCTTTGCTACAATGACCTGCATATAAAGAATGTTGCACTAACATCTGCCCTGGAGGATTTCAGCCTGCTTAATCCCTGATGCCAGTCTGCTAGTAAGAGGAGGGGCTCCTGGGCACTGGGTCTGGATTAACACAGGACAATCACATGGAAGTGTTCTAAAGCGAACAAAAAAACAATTGCCTTACCTTAGGTGTATCACTAATGAGACAGCTGCCGCTTGTTATGAAAGAAAATTTTAATTTGATATCAATCTTGGCGTACATTGTGTCAGACACTAAACTGTTTTAGGAAGAGATGTAAACATATTTAAGGGAAACCGGTTAATGTAAGATTTTTAATTAAATATCTCCGTAAAATAAACTGCAAGTCTACAATGCTAGCGTTGTTACCAGAATACTGGAATTAGAATTGAACGATTTAAACGGATAATATAGAACACCATGTTAGACTAGTCACAGATCCTGAAAGCAGACAAACGTATATAAGATACCTAGATTAATCAACAAGCAGAACAGACACAGGACACCTTTCTGTATTTTTCTGGCAATATCTGCAGCTGCAAAGCAATCAAATATTTCACTTTGTAGTATTTTTTTTTTCTTTAAAATTTTAAGCTTTTGAACTACCTACTGATTCTCATCTGACTTTTGCCCTCTTATAAATGCAAGACTAATTATCGCATAAGGGGCCACACTGGTATTTGTTTTCCCTCAAAGGGCCCAAAAGAATATTTTAAACATACTTCCCAATGAAATAGATAAACAGATAGACAAACAGGCAGACAGATCTTAGTGCAGGGTTTACAAACTCAGTAGCAAAATATGTCTGTAAATTGATGCATTTGAAAAAATCCTAATTAAATCAGGAGCCAGAAAGGCACAAGTCCTAAAAATGTTATATATGGCTCCTAATTTAGAGTATATATAAATAACAACCATGCAAAAGTTTAAATCAATGTGCACCACTATAAATTATGAAATTTTTTATTTCACAGACCCATGTAGACATATACAGGATCTTCCCAATTTCAACATCAGAGCAGATTTTTTTTATTTTTTTTTAAGCATCATTATTACAAGATCAAAATAAAGAAAAATAAATTAATATTTAGCACTCATTCATATTCACTTTGGAAAAGTGTAGAGCCAGATTATATGCACTACATTATAGCTGCTACCGTAAATTGGACAAGCCTAAACTAGCCCATTCAAAAATATAAAAAACAAAGTATAAATAGAAAAAGTAGGCAGCTTGTGACTCCACAAAAGGTAACTATATGAAGAAAGGGGCATATATACATAAATCCAGGTGATGTTACAGGATACTTGCCTGATAGTTGTGTTTGTTATGTAGATTAGATGGTAATGTCAGAGTAAACGTCCCTGAATTGTAGCAAATCTTATGCACCTCCGAACTGGTCAACTAAAGGGCTAATATGCAATATTTAATAAAGAAAAAAAGGGAACTTAAACCTCAGCTTTAAAATTGCCCTTGAAGTACATCTAAGTACAAAATACATTGACTAGATGAGGAGGTGATGCAAGTATAAAAAATACAGGCTGGAGGACATTTAAACAAATAGAAAACTAAAGAAGTTCTAAACAATAAATCTTAGAAACTGCTGTGTGCACACAGGGAGCCTGATGGTAACCTTGTATCTTTTATTTCCCAGTACAATGAATTATAGACAATATGCAGAGTGGAGAAGAGGAGGGGGACATTGCTTTTGAAGACATCGCGTCTTTTACGCTTTATTACATTTTCCACTGTCCTTTTATTGGCAAATGTGTCATTAAAAAAACAACATCACCAATAAATATATGCAGTATATGTATTTGTACTAAATGAATAATTCCTTTTCATAACTGACCTACTAAGCAAGCACAAGCTCCTATCTCTTACACAAGCTCAGAAGCTAAAAGACCCTTGGGTTAGTATTAGCATTACTTTCTGTTTAATGGAATCGATTTGTGTCCTGTGTAATGCAGTGTACAGAGCAAGAAGGTGCATACAGGTCCAGCACAAGAGGGAGCATGACAAGTCAATGTGGGGTCATGGACAGAGGATCACTCACACAGCAAAAAGGAAAAAAAGCAGGTGCTATAGCAACCATACTCAAGCACCAGGTAGAGATCCATCAGCCGTGGCCATTATCTGTGGAACAAAGCAGAGGGGACTGAGAATAATAGACATGAAAGAGCAAGGAAAAAAAACAAGGGGGAGAGGAAACTCACACGAACAAAGTGTAGGGCACTGATCAATGGCTCTTGTGTGTGCATAAATACTAAAAATTAAATATTACAAAAATATATATTTCTAAAGCATTCACTGGAACAAACCGGAAAAAAAATCTGCTCATACAGTAATAATCAGGAAATGATCATATAGTTCAGTAAATAAGGAATATGTCAATTATACATTTCTGAATAATATTGATTTATGTGGCCACTCTGCCTTTATTATTAGCCACTTCTTGAAATCTTCATATTCAGCTCAATAAAAGGGACAGTAAAGTCAATAATAAACTTTCATGATTCAGATAGAAGTATATTTGAACGTTTAAAACTGCATTTTCTATTATCAAATTTGCTTTGTATTCGGCATTGTTTGTTGAAAAACATACCTAGGTACACTTAGGAGCAGCAATGCACTGCTGGAAGCTAACAGAACATATATGTAATTGGTGGCGGCACATATATGCCTTTTGGCATTGGCTCACCAAATATGTTCAGCTAGCTCCCAGTAGTGCATTGCTGCTCCTGAGCCTATCTAGGTTTACTCTTGAACAAATGATACCAAAAGACAAAGCAAATGTGGTAAATATAAAAAAAACAATAAAAAGGTTTTCTATTTTTAAATTGAATGCTCTGTCTGAGCCATGCAAGTTTAATTTTGGATTCATAATCCCTTTAAAAGGGACACTCAAGTCAAAACAAACTTATTATTCAGATAGAGCATGCCGTTATAAGACACTTTCCAAATCACTTCCATTTTGAAATTTTGCACAATCTTTTTCTAATCACACTTTCTGGAGAACAAGGTCCTACCGAGCATGTGCAAAAGCTCACATGGTATAAATATACTAGTCTGTGATTGGCTGATATCTTTCACATGATACAGGGGGCCGGAAAATGTGAGAAATAAATCAATTTGTCAGAAAAAAAAATCTACTGCTTATTTGAAATTCAGAGTAGGCGTCAGATCTTTGTGTTTTCATTATGTACTTGTTAATTATATAGCTCTACCTTATTGAGTGGTCCTTTAAGTCAGATGATGCAAAGAGTAAAGCCCTAAAACGAACAGGTTTGCATC
Organism: Bombina bombina; assembly: GCF_027579735.1. Lineage (NCBI taxonomy): Eukaryota > Metazoa > Chordata > Amphibia > Anura > Bombinatoridae > Bombina > Bombina bombina. Next base: position 255,636,061 of record NC_069499.1, on the reverse strand, counting down.
GTCACTGTGCTACTAACTGTATTCTTTATGACTGGTCAGCCACAGCATCTTTTATGATGAGGTTTAGGAAGACAAAATCCATGTTTGTGACATAACATGAGACGTGGAAACAAAACCTGGCTCAAGACAGGAACAAAAAAGGGATGTAATTTATATGGAGGCAAAAATAGCAGAGGCATAACAGTAGCAAGAAACACCACATACCTCATCAATATCTATTATTAATTTGTAAAGGATCGCTATATCCATAATGCGGTGTACATGAGAGAGGAGTGCACAATACATGGCACTTAAACTCACTGATAAACACAAATACAGTCAGAGGGAGGGGAGGTAAGGGTAAAGAAGACAGAGGATTAGGGTGAAAAAGAATGGGAGAATCGTATACCTGGGACATTGTCGGTGTAAAAAGCACTGGTCAAGAGAAAAAAAATGGAGCTAAAGCTTACAGACTCCTAACTGCATATGTGCAAAGAGTGTATTCCATGCAATGAGTAGAGGCAAAGTGTGTCATCCCAGTTGTCCAAATAAAAACTGTGTGTTCAGTTGATAACTGCATTCAGAAAAAAGATTTTGTGTCATTACTAAAGAAAAACTGAACTTTTCCTGCAGACTCAGGCTTTTCCTGCAGACTCATGGCTTTTAATGCATTAAATCAGACTTTACCTCATTCCAGTCAAAATGCAGAGTATTTACAAGTCAAGGTTACACCGTTTAAAGGGCCATTATAGTCTAAAGATTACATGCTCTAATCCCTTAAAGCAGTGCTTTCCAAACTGTGTGTCGGGACACACTAGTGTGTCGGCAGCAGTGTGTAGGTGTGTCCCTGCTTCAGCACAAATTTTTATTAATTTTTTTTTTGGTTTCTGACTTTCCGCCTGCCTGCTACACATATCACGTGGTTGACACGTTATTGATACCTAGGGGGACACAGATCATCTTAACCTATTGGCACAGCTCAGTGAGAACTGAAACTATTCCCATTGGCGGCACATTGGCTCCTGACTGCACGTGTAGTCTCCTTAATCGGCTCGTGACTGCATGTGTAGTCAGTGAGTGGGACAGCAGTGTGTTTACAGCGCGGGCAGTAGTCAATTGGACTCACCGTGCTCTGAGGGCGGCAGCTTAAATGCTGAGCTGAAGTCAGTGGGGTTTTTTTGCAGCTAGCTCCCAGTAGTGCATTGCTGCTCCTGCTCTTGCTATATGGATAGGAAGTGGAAGCTTAAAAAACATAATTTATGTAAGAACTTACCTGATAAATTCATTTCTTTCATATTAGCAAGAGTCCATGAGCTAGTGACGTATGGGATATACATTCCTACCAGGAGGGGCAAAGTTTCCCAAACCTCAAAATGCCTATAAATACACCCCTCACCACACCCACAATTCAGTTTAACGAATAGCCAAGAAGTGGGGTGATAAAAAAGTGCGAAAGCATATAAAATAAGGAATTGGAATAATTGTGCTTTATACAAAATCATAACCACCACAAAAAAAGGGCGGGCCTCATGGACTCTTGCTAATATGAAAGAAATGAATTTATCAGGTAAGTTCTTACATAAATTATGTTTTCTTTCATGTAATTAGCAAGAGTCCATGAGCTAGTGACGTATGGGATAATGACTACCAAAGAAGTGGATCTTTCCACACAAGAGTCACTAGAGAGGGAGGGATAAAATAAAGACAGCCAATTCCTGCTGAAAAATCCACACCCAAAATAAAGTTTAACGAAAAACATAAGCAGAAGATTCAAACTGAAACCGCTGCCTGAAGTACTTTTCTACCAAAGACTGCTTCAGAAGAAGAAAATACATCAAAATGGTAGAATTTAGTAAAAGTATGCAAAGAGGACCAAGTAGCTGCTTTGCAGATCTGGTCAACCGAAGCTTCATTCCTAAACGCCCAGGAAGTAGAAACTGACCTAGTAGAATGAGCTGTAATTCTCTGAGGCGGAGTCTTACCCGACTCAACATAGGCAAGATGAATTAAAGATTTCAACCAAGATGCCAAAGAAATGGCAGAAGCTTTCTGGCCTTTTCTAGAACCGGAAAAGATAACAAATAGACTAGAAGTCTTACGAAAAGATTTCATAGCTTCAACATAATATTTCAAAGCTCTAACAACATCTAAAGAATGCAACGATTTCTCCTTAGAATTCTTAGGATTAGGACATAATGAAGGAACCACAATTTCTCTACTAATGTTGTTGGAATTCACAACTTTAGGTAAAAATTCAAAAGAAGTTCGCAACACCGCCTTATCCCGATGAAAAATCAGAAAAGGAGACTCACAAGAAAGAGCAGATAATTCAGAAACTCTTCTGGCAGAAGAGATGGCCAAAAGGAACAAAACTTACCCCAGGACACTCATCTACATATAGTAGATAGCCAAACCAGTACTGAAACGAGAATCAGTAGAGGTAATGGTATATATAAGAGTATATCGTCGATCTGAAAAGGGAGGTAAGAGATGAATCTCTACGACCGATAACAGAGAACCTATGAAATAGACCCCTTAGAAGGAGATCACTGCATTCAAATAGGCAATACTCCTCACATCCCTCTGACATTCACTGCACGCTGAGAGGAAAACCGGGCCCCAACTTGCTGCGGAGCGCATATCAACGTAGAATCTAGCACAAACTTACTTCACCACCTCCATCGGAGGCAAAGTTTGTAAAACTGAATTGTGGGTGTGGTGAGGGGTGTATTTATAGGCATTTTGAGGTTTGGGAAACTTTGCCCCTCCTGGTAGGAATGTATATCCCATACGTCACTAGCTCATGGACTCTTGCTAATTACATGAAAGAAATGCTTGATGATGAAATGCAAGTGTCTTTATCTAATATTACACCAAATATTCAGAAATTGTGTTCATCCCATCAACCTCATACAACCCATTAAAATAGTAAGTAGCTATTGGTGTTATTAAACTTTTTTTTTTAATTCTTGCACATACATACTGTTACTTGTGAATACATTTAGTTATATAATTTATGTATGTGTCCGTATCTCTTAAAACAAGTTAGTTTAACCTCCTTTTTGCTAGTACAACTGAATTACTGTGTCGCGAAATGATGTAGGTCTAAAAAGTGTGTCACTAACATGAAAAGTTTGGAAAGCTCTGCCTTAAAGCATGACATTTTCCAACTATCGATCCTGGTTAACTGTGTATATAACCCCCACAAAGGGATTCAATATATAGTAGACCAGGGTTAATATTCAGAAAATTGCATAACCTGGTGGACACCCCATCCCATTCTTCTACCATTCCTCATTTGAAAAAAACATGCATTCTTTCTCTACAATTAGCCTGATCCTGCCTTACAAAGTATAACTGGTGACTTGCTGAAAAATACAGGAAATACTCTATGGGGGAGCCAAAATATCAAGTCCACAACTAGCCATGGTCAGCCTGATGAATATACTTATAGGGACATAGACAGTGGGGAACAGGGCCAGAGTGGTAACTTGGCAATTCTAAATGTATGTTGATATTGAGTGCAAAGCCATCATATTTGTTTTCATGGCCTTCTTCCTCAAAGTTTTAAAATTTTATCACAAATCCTTGTCATTGTATACCTCTATCTTTGTACCCAGCACTACGGAATTTTGTGGCACCATATTAATAAATGATGATAATAATAATAATAATAATAAACATATATTTATAAGATGTATAGTGTTTATTTGTAGCTGTAGGCATATGAGCAACATGCTGTCTGATCCTACACTGTGCGGGTGACAGAGCTGTGTCTGACTAGTGCAGTGTTTTTCAACCAGTGTGCCGTGGCACACTAGTGTGCCGTGAGAGATCCTCAGGTGTGCCACGGCAGACTGACAACAGTGTGACATATTTTTTAACTTTGCTTGTTTTTTACTCCCAGTGCAGGGGTAGTTTGTAGGATGCATGGCATAACAGCACAATGCATACAGTATGTGTGTGTTTGTGTGTATGTGTATATATATATGCTGTATTAGGCTACAATGTGTGATTTTTTTTTACATTTTGGGATGGTGGTGTGCCACAGGATTTTTTAATGTAAAAAAGTGTGCCACGGCAAAAAAAAGGTTAAAAATCACTGGACTAGTGGTTGTACCCTCCAGAAGCCCTGGTTACTATAGCTGTAGGCTGCCCTGCATGAGAGCTGCAAAAGTAGCCAAATGAAAACCAAGTATCCACTAGCAATTTCTTTCGGTTGTACTTGCCCCGGCCAAAAAGTTGCCAGTCCTCCCCTGGACATTAAACACATTTTATAAACATAGTAGTATTGTACTTATTTCCATCTCCCTCTAGTCATGGGTGCTGCCATGTTGAAATCCATATTTTACTACATTCCAACGCTGAAAGATTTGCATGTATACCTGCAGCATAACCGAGGTTCCATAATGGCAGCCCCCATGATTAGAGGAAAGCTCCTCATTTGCCTTCCTGCAGAGACCACAACCTCCTTGTGGGCTGTGAAAGGAAGTGATGGACCCTGCACAAATAAAGTTAAAGGAATCTGAAACCCAAAATCTTTTTCATGATCAGATAGAAAGTTGTTTTTTTTTTTTGTTTTTTTTTATATAGCATGCTCTATTTTACTTCTATTATCAATTGTTCTTCATTCTTATCTTTTGTTGAAAGGCAATGACACATGCTTAGGAGCCGGCCCATTTCTGGAGCATTATATGGCAACAGTTTTGCAAGAATGTTATTCATTTGCAAGAGCATTAAATGGCAGCAGTATTTCCTGCCATGTAATGCTTCATATGCCTGCCCAGGTTTCATTTCAACATGCAAATAAAGCAAATTTGATAATAGAAGTACATTTTTAAAATTGTATGCTCTGTCTTAAAAGTGATGGTAAACCTTAACTAATCAAATGCCATGTATTTAATTTATTCCATTAAAAAAAGTATGTGTGTACCTTTTCCGTTTTTAATCCATCTTTTAAAGGGTTAAATTAGTGCAAATATTAATGCTTCTATTGCAATATTATGCTGGCCCACTTGGATGAACTTTTTTCTTTTTTTATGACAACTCTAGTGAACATCCAATCAGCGTGTGTGTCATTTGACCATCTTGAAGTCCAGCCCCTTTAAAGCCCTTAGAAAGCCTACGTAGAGAGTAGATTTGACTGCTCTATACATCACAGTCCAGTCAAAAGAGGAAATAAGGGGGGCGGAGGAACAGACAACACCAATTAGGATTATAAATATTTTATTTTAAAATTATATATATATATATATATATATATATATATATATATATATATATATATATATATATATATATATATATATATATATATATATATATATATATATATATATATATATATATATATATATATATATATATATACACACACATACACACACACACACACATTTTAAACAAAAAAAAAACATAATTTATGCTTACCTGATAAATTTATTTCTCTTGTAGTGTGTTCAGTCCACGGGTCATCCATTACTTATGGGATATATTCTCCTTCCCAACAGGAAGTTGCAAGAGGATCACCCAAGCAGAGCTGCTATATAGCTCCTCCCCTCACATGTCATATCCAGTCATTCGACCGAAACAAGACGAGAAAGGAGAAACTATAAGGTGCAGTGGTGACTGGAGTTATAATTTTAAAATTTAGAACCTGCCTTAAAAAGACAGGGCGGGCCGTGGACTGAACACACTACAAGAGAAATAAATTTATCAGGTAAGCATAAATTATGTTTTCTCTTGTTAAGTGTGTTCAGTCCACGGGTCATCCATTACTTATGGGATACCAATACCAAAGCTAAGTACACGGATGATGGGAGGGACAAGGCAGGAACATTAAACAGAAGGAACCACTGCCTGTAGAACCTTTCTCCCAAAACCAGCCTCCGAAGAAGCGAAAGTGTCAAATTTGTAAAATTTGGAAAAAGTATGAAGTGAAGACCAAGTTGCAGCCTTGCAAATCTGTTCAACAGAGGCCTCATTCTTAAAGGCCCAGGTGGAAGCCACAGCTCTAGTGGAATGAGCTGAAATTCTTTCAGGAGGCTGCTGTCCAGCAGTCTCATAGGCTAAACGTATTATGCTACGAAGCCAAAAAGAGAGAGAGATAGCCGAAGCCTTTTGACCTCTCTTCTGTCCAGAGTAAACGACAAACAGAGAAGAAGTTTGTCTAAAATCTTTAGTTGCCTGTAAGTAGAACTTCAGGGCACGGACCACGTCTAGATTATGCAAAAGACGTTCCTTCTTTGAAGAAGGATTAGGACATAATGATGGAACAACAATCTCTTGATTGATATTCCTGTTAGAAACAACCTTAGGCAAAAACCCAGGTTTAGTACGCAGTACTACCTTGTCTGAATGAAAGATCAGATAAGGAGAATCACAATGTAAGGCAGAAAACTCAGAGACTCTTCGAGCCGAGGAAATAGCCATCAAAAACAAAACTTTCCAAGATAAAAGCTTAATATCAATGGAATGAAGGGGTTCAAACGGAACACCCTGAAGAACTTTAAGAACCAAGTTTAAGCTCCACGGAGGAGCAACAGCTTTAAACACAGGCTTAATTCTAGCCAAAGCCTGACAAAAGGCCTGGACGTCTGGATTCTCTGCCAGACGTTTGTGTAAAAGAATAGACAGAGCTGAAATCTGTCCCTTTAGCGAACTAGCGGATAAACCCTTTTCTAAACCCTCTTGTAGAAAAGCTAATATCCTAGGAATCCTAACCTTACTCCATGAGTAACTCTTGGATTCGCACCAATATAAATATTTACGCCATATCTTATGGTAAATTTTTCTGGTCACAGGTTTCCGAGCCTGTATTAATGTATCAATAACCGAATCCGAAAACCCACGCTTTGATAGAATCAAGCGTTCAATTTCCAGGCAGTCAGCCTCAGAGAAATTAGGTTTGGATGGTTGAAAGGACCCTGAATTAGAAGGTCCTGCCTCAGAGGAAGAGACCATGGTGGACAGGACGACATGTCCACTAGATCTGCATACCAGGTCCTGCGTGGCAACGCAGGCGCTATCAGAATTACCGATGCCCTCTCCTGTTTGATCCTGGCAATCAGCCGAGGTAGCAACGGAAATGGTGGAAACACATAAGCTATGTTAAAAACCCAAGGGGCTGCTAATGCATCTACCAGCACCGCTCCCGGGTCCCTGGACCTGGATCCGTAACAAGGAAGCTTCGCGTTCTGGCGAGATGCCATGAGATCCAGATCCGGTTCGCCTCAACGACGAATCAGTTGAGCAAATACATCCGGGTGAAGTTCCCACTCTCCCGGATGAAAAGTCTGGCGACTTAGGAAATCCGCCTCCCAGTTCTCTACGCCTGGGATGTAAATCGCTGACAGGTGGCAAGAGTGAGACTCTGCCCAGCGAATTATCTTCGAGACTTCCAACATCGCTAGGGAACTCCTGGTTCCCCCTTGATGATTGATGTAAGCCACTGTCGTGATGTTGTCCGACTGAAATCTGATGAACCTCAGTTTTGCTAACTGAGGCCAAGCTAGAAGAGCATTGAATATTGCTCTTAATTCTAGAATGTTTATTGGAAGGCGTTTCTCCTCCTGAGTCCACGATCCCTGAGCCTTCAGGGAATTCCAGACTGCTCCCCAGCCTAGAAGGCTGGCATCCGTTGTTACAATCGTCCAATCTGGTCTGCTAAAGGTCATTCCTTTGGACAGATGAACCAGTGACAACCACCAGAGAAGAGAATCTCTGGTCTCCTGGTCCAGAATTAGCAAAGGGGACAGATCTGAGTAATCCCCGTTCCATTGACTGAGCATGCATAGTTGCAGCGGTCTGAGATGCAGGCGCGCAAATGGCACTATGTCCATTGCCGGGACCATTAAGCCGATTACCTCCATGCACTGAGCTACTGATGGGCTTGGAACGGAATGAAGGACACGGCAAGCATTGAGAATCTTTGATAACCTGGACTCCGTCAGGTAAATCTTCATCTCTACACAATCTATAAGAGTCCCTAGAAAAGGAACCCTTGTGAGTGGTAACGGAGAACTCTTTTCCACGTTCACTTTCCACCCATGCGACCTCAGAAATGCTAGAACTATCTCTGTATGAGACTTTGCATTCTGAAAACTTGACGCTTGTATCAGAATGTCGTCTAGGTACGGAGCCACCGCTATGCCTCGTGGTCTTAGTACCGCCAGAAGTGAGCCCAGAACCTTCGTAAAAATTCTCGGGGCCGTGGCTAACCCGAAGGGAAGAGCCACAAACTGGTAATGCCTGTCTAGAAAGGCAAACCTTAGGTACCGATAATGATCTTTGTGAATCGGTATATGAAGGTAAGCATCCTTTAAGTCCACCGTGGTCATATATTGACCCTCTCGGATCATGGGTAGGATGGTTCGAATGGTTTCCATCTTGAACGATGGTACCCTTAGGAATTTGTTCTGAAGGTTCCCTCTTTTTTGGGAACCACAAATAGATTTGAGTAAAATCCTTGTCCCTGTTCCGATCGCGGAACTGAGTGGATCACTCCCATGATTAAGAGGTCTTGTACACATTGTAGAAATGCCTCTCTCTTTACTAGGTTTGTCGATAACCTCGAAAGATGGAACCTCCCTTGTGGAGGAGAGGTTTTGAAATCCAGAAGGTATCCCTGAGATATAATCTTTAACGTCCAGGGATCCTGCACATCTCTTGCCCAAGCCTGGGCAAAGAGAGAAAGTCTGCCCCCCACTAAATCCGTCTCCGGATAGGGGGCCCTGTCTTCATGCTGTCTTAGGGGCGGGAGTAGGCTTTCTGGCCTGCTTGCCCTTGTTCCATGACTGGTTGCCTTTCCAACCCTGTCTGTAACGAGCAGTAGTTCATTCCTGTTTTGGAGCGGAGGAAGTCGATGCTGCTCCTGCCTTGAAGTTACGAAAGGCACGAAAATTAGACTGTTTGGTCTTTGGTTTGGCCCTGTCCTGAGGAAGGGCGTGGCCCTTACCTCCCGTAATGTCAGCAATAATTTCCTTCAAGCCGGGCCCGAATAAGGTCTGCCCATTGAAAGGAATGTTAAGTAGCTTAGACTTGGAAGTTACATCCGCTGACCAGGATTTAAGCCAGAGCGCTGTAAGTTTGGTTAGATGTACTACGGCATCTGAAACAAACGCATTAGCTTGCTTAAGTGTTCTAACTTTGCTCAAAGCCTCATCCAACGGCTCTGTGCGAATCGCCTCTTCCAGAGACTCAAACCAGAATGCCGCTGCAGCCGTGACAGGCGCAATGCATGCAAGAGGCTGCAATATAAAACCCTGTTGAACAAACATTTTCTTAAGATAACCCTCTAATTTTTTATCCATTGGATCTGAGAAAGCACAGCTATCCTCCACCGGGATAGTGGTACGCTTGGCTAACGTAGAAACTGCTCCCTCCACCTTAGGGACCGTCTGCCATAAGTCTCGTGTGGTGGCGTCTATAGGGAACATTTTTCTAAATATCGGGGGAGGAGAAAAAGGCACACCGGGTCTATCCCACTCCTTACTAATAATTTCTGTAAGTCTTTTTGGTATAGGAAAAACGTCAGTATACACCGGTACCGCATAGTATCTATCCAACCTACACAATTTCTCTGGAATTGCCACCGTGTCGCAATCATTCAGAGCCGCTAATACCTCCCCTAGTAACACACGGAGGTTCTCAAGCTTAAATTTAAATTTTTTAATTTCTTAATCCGGTCTCCCCGGATCAGAACCGTCACCGACAGAATGAAGCTCACCGTCCTCATGTTCTGCAAATTGTGACGCAGTATCAGACATGGCTCTCGTGTCATCAGCGCGCTCTGTCCTTAACCCAGAGCTATCGCGTTTGCCCCTTAATTCGGGCATATTATATAATACTTCTTTCATAACATTAGCCATATCATGTAAAGTGATTTGTAAGGGCCTAGATGTACTTGGCGTCTCAATCCTACGCATCTCCCGAGCGGGAGACGCAGGTACTGACACGTGAGGAGAGTTAGGCGGCATAACTTCCCCCTCGTTGTCTGGTGATAGTTTCTTTATCGGTACAGATTGACTTTTATTCAAAGCAATATCAATACAATTGGTACACATCGTTCTATTGGGCTCCACATTGGCTTTTGAACATGATGAACAAACAGTTTCCTCTGAATCAGACATGTTTAAACAGACTTAGCAATGAAACTAGCAAGCTTGGAAATCACTTTCAATAAGTTTACAAGCAATATAAAAAACGCTGCAGCGCTTCAAAAATACAGATATAATAAAACAATTCTTAACAAGAAGTGTATTATTAGCAGAGGATTGCACCCATTAGCAAAAGGATGATTAACCCCTCAATACCCAAAACGGATAAAACAGATATCAATTAAGATTTAACGCTTTTAATCAGTCAGCACACTGTCACAGATCTGCTGTGACTGATTACCTCCCTCACAAATGAATTTTGCAGACCCCTGAGCTCTCTAGAGACGTCCTGGATCAAGGAGGAAGAAGCAGGAAGACTGTGCAAGCATTTTAACTGCGCAACAAGGCGCTAAAACAAGGTCCCTCCCACTCCTATCACAACAGTGGGAGCCCTGATATAACGGTTTCCATGAAGAAAAATATGTTAGCCATGTGGAAAAAAATCATGTCCAAAGCGATTTATCACCAAAGTACCTCACAAAAACGAATAACATGCCAGTAAACGTTTTATTAAAAAACAACATTTTCCAATGTCATGCAAAGCTATCACTAAGCCTGCTACCAGTCGCTACCACTGCAGATAAGGCTTAAGTATTATTTCAGTTTTAACAGTATTTTCTCAGTCAAATTCTAGTCCCTAGAAAATAACTCGACTGCGCATACATTTATCAGCCTGATACCAGTTGCCACTACTGCATTTAAGGCTGTACTTACATCATACAGTAACAGCAGTATTTTCTTAGTCAATTCCATTCCCAGAAAATAAAGTACTGCACATACCTCATTTGCGGAGGACCCCGCATGCTATTCCCAGTTTCTGAAGTTACCCCACTCCTCAGAATGTCGAGAACAGCCAGTGGATCTTAGTTACGCCTGCTAAGATCATAGAAAAAAAACGCAGGCAGTTTCTTCTTCCAAATACTGCCTGAGATAGAAAAACAGCACACTCCGGTGCCATTTAAAATAACAAACTTTTGATTGAAGAATAGTTAAGTAAAAACTCCAGCTCCTCTCGCGACCTCCTTCTTTGTTGAGGGTTGCAAGAGAATGACTGGATATGACATGTGAGGGGAGGAGCTATATAACAGCTCTGCTTGGGTGATCCTCTTGCAACTTCCTGTTGGGAAGGAGAATATATCCCATAAGTAATGGATGACCCGTGGACTGAACACACTTAACAAGAGAAAAAAGAATTATGTAGTTTTACTTGCAAACTAATATATTTTTCAATTTCAATATTGCAACATTCTTATAGTCTGAAATTTGCCATCCCTTTGATAACAAAAACAGAATTTATGTTTACCTGATAAATTACTTTCTCCAACGGTGTGTCCGGTCCACGGCGTCATCCTTACTTGTGGGATATTCTCTTCCCCAACAGGAAATGGCAAAGAGCCCAGCAAAGCTGGTCACATGATCCCTCCTAGGCTCCGCCTACCCCAGTCATTCGACCGACGTTAAGGAGGAATATTTGCATAGGAGAAACCATATGGTACCGTGGTGACTGTAGTTAAAGAAAATAAATTATCAGACCTGATTAAAAAAACCAGGGCGGGCCGTGGGCCCGACACACCCTTGGAGAAAGTAATTTATCAGGTAAACATAAATTCTGTTTTCTCCAACATAGGTGTGTCCGGTCCACGGCGTCATCCTTACTTGTGGGAACCAATACCAAAGCTTTAGGACACGGATGAAGGGAGGGAGCAAATCAGGTCACCTAAATGGAAGGCACCACGGCTTGCAAAACCTTTCTCCCAAAAATAGCCTCAGAAGAAGCAAAAGTATCAAACTTGTAAAATTTGGTAAAAGTGTGCAGTGAAGACCAAGTCGCTGCCCTACATATCTGATCAACAGAAGCCTCGTTCTTGAAGGCCCATGTGGAAGCCACAGCCCTAGTGGAATGAGCTGTGATTCTTTCGGGAGGCTGCCGTCCGGCAGTCTCGTAAGCCAATCTGATGAAGCTTTTAATCCAAAAAGAGAGAGAGGTAGAAGTTGCTTTTTGACCTCTCCTTTTACCAGAATAAACAACAAACAAGGAAGATGTTTGTCTAAAATCCTTTGTAGCATCTAAATAGAATTTTAGAGCGCGAACAACATCCAAATTGTGCAACAAACGTTCCTTCTTTGAAACTGGTTTCGGACACAGAGAAGGTACGATAATCTCCTGGTTAATGTTTTTGTTAGAAACAACTTTTGGAAGAAAACCAGGTTTAGTACGTAAAACCACCTTATCTGCATGGAACACCAGATAAGGAGGAGAACACTGCAGAGCAGATAATTCTGAAACTCTTCTAGCAGAAGAAATTGCAACTAAAAACAAAACTTTCCAAGATAATAACTTAATATCAACGGAATGCAAGGGTTCAAACGGAACCCCCTGAAGAACTGAAAGAACTAAATTGAGACTCCAAGGAGGAGTCAAAGGTTTGTAAACAGGCTTAATTCTAACCAGAGCCTGAACAAAGGCTTGAACATCTGGCACAGCAGCCAGTTTTTTGTGAAGTAACACCGACAAGGCAGAAATCTGTCCCTTCAGGGAACTTGCAGATAATCCTTTTTCCAATCCTTCTTGAAGGAAGGATAGAATCCTAGGAATCTTAACCTTGTCCCAAGAGAATCCTTTAGATTCACACCAACAGATATATCTTTTCCAAATTTTGTGGTAAATCTTTCTAGTTACAGGCTTTCTGGCCTGAACAAGAGTATCAATAACAGAATCTGAGAACCCTCGCTTCGTTGATTGAATAATAAAAACTACAGTTAAACCCTAAAAAACTCTAAGCCATCTCCGTGGAGATGTTGCCTGTACAACGGCAAAGAGAATGACTGGGGTAGGCGGAGCCTAGGAGGGATCATGTGACCAGCTTTGCTGGGCTCTTTGCCATTTCCTGTTGGGGAAGAGAATATCCCACAAGTAAGGATGACGCCGTGGACCGGACACACCTATGTTGGAGAAATAACATTTTGGTGTCACCTATCCCTTTAAGAAATAAAAGCTAAAATCCCTTTAAAAAGATGAATGATACATATTAAAATGATTTTTTATTAAGTACAACCCACTGCTTAGTGCTTTTTTTAAAAAAATACAAGAATGAAACCGTTTTATATACTTTTAATCTTTGTAATTACAATAAATTTCTGTTGTGTTGCTACACAATTACATATCGGACAACTCAACATTTTTTTTTTTAAATCATGTTAACATTTTCTACTGCAATTGTTTTTCAACAAAATGATATTTACTACTGGAATTAAATGTAAGGTTCTACATTTTGGAAGTAAAATTAAGCAGGCAACCTATTATTTAAATGGGACTAGACTTGGCAAAACAGAGGAGAAAAGGGATTTGGGCTTACTTATAGATAAAGCTAAAAATTGGTGCACACAGCAGGAAAGTGGCTTCGAAGGCTAATAAAATACTAGCATGTATTAAAAGAGGCATGATGCAATCATAATTCGGTCACTATATAAATCCCTGTTAAGACTTAACCTTAAGTATGGAGTGCAATTCTGGGGACCAATCTTAAAAAAAAAAAAAAAAAAAAAGACGACATTGCAGAGTGGAATGGAAAATTTAAACTATGAGGAGAGGTTAGCACAACTGAGCCAGTTTTCTCTACGGAAAAAAAAGGTGCTTGAGAGGTGATATGATCACTTTAAATAAAGATATACAGAGTTGGCAGAAGCTCTGTTTTTTCAAAGGAAACAGTTTGTGACAAGAGGTCACAATATAAGGCTTAGGGGAAAAAAAAGAGATAATCTCCAGCATTTTCACTGTAAGAACAACCAAATTGTGGACCTCCTTGCATAAGGAGGTAGCAAATGCCAATACCTTAAGATACTTAAAAATGGTTTACATACATTTCTGGTTAGAAACCAAATTCAGGGATGTAATTGCTTGTGTTAAATGGGTCACGTTTGTAACGGGTTAATAACATGACCGTCTAGTCAAAATTAAACTATCATGATTCAAATAGGGCATGCAATTTTAAAACAGCGTTCCAAATTACTTTTATCATCAAATATGCTTTGTTCTCTTGGCATTCTTTGTTGAAAGCTAAACCTAGGTAGGCTCAAATGCTAATTTCTAAGCCCTTGAAGGTCGCCTCTTATCTCAGTGCATTTTTAATTTTTTTCACAGCTAAACGGCGAGTTATTCATGAGTCAGCACTGATTGGCTGAAATGCAAGTCTGTCAAAAGAACTTAAACAAGGGGGCAGTCTGCAGAGGCTTAGATACAAGGTAATCATTGAGGTAAACAGTATATTAATATAACCGTGTTAGTTATGTAAAACTGGGGAATGATTAATAAAGGGATTAGCTATCTTTTTAAACAGTAAAAAAAAATTTTTTTTATTGTAAATCAAGTAGAATCTGTATAGGTTTAACGTGATGGACTTTTGTCTTCTTTCACCCTCATCTACTATGTTACTATAATGCAAAGTTGTTTTATTACACATAACCAAACAGGTTATATATATATAAAAAAAATATATATATCTGAAGATGTTTTACAAACGCTAGAATTGACTTTTGAAACAAATAAAGGGGACTTACTTCATGTAGAAAGTTTCTTTATTTGTTTTAAACTGATCGCCGTTTAGCCCACAGCTAAAAAAATTTTTTTGCTAAGCTCTTAGCCAATAGCCGTGTGGTAAATCTGAAAACATCACCTCTTATCCCAAAAAAATTTTTAGCCATGGGCTGCTGTAGCAGCTAAGGACGGCGATCAGTTAAAACAAATAAAGGAGCTTTCTACATGAAGTATCTTATACTTCATGAATGAAAGTCCCCTTTATTTGTTTCAAAAGTCAATCCTAGCGTTTTACACTTTAAAGGGACATTAAACCCAAATTTTGTCTTTAACGGTTTATAAAGATAATGCAATTTTAATCAACTTTCTAATTAACTTCTATTATCTAATTTGCTTAATACTCTTGATATTCTTTGCTGAAAAGCATATCTAGATAGGCTCAGAAGCTGCCGATTGGTGGCTGTACATAAATGCCTTGTGTGATTGGCTCACACATGTGCATTGCTATTTCTTAAACAAAGCATATCTAAAGAATGAAGCAAACTAGATAATAGAAGTAAATTGGAATGCTGTTTAAAATTGTGTTCTCTATCTGAATCATGAAAGAAAAAATGTGGGTTTAATGTCCCTTTAACTGCACTACTTGGATCTAACTGAATCAATCTGGTGAGTTAATGACAAAACACCAATCACCAGCAAGCTCCTAATAGTGCATTGCTGCTTATCTAGGTATTAGTAAATGAAAACACACTTATTTAAAGATACAATGAATCACTGTACTCCTTTTTTTTTTACTATTCCTCTAAACAGGATGTACTTCTAATATTTGTATGACACATTTAAAGGAACATTAAACACTAAATAAATGCAAGATACAATGATGTATTCTAAGTAAATATTAGCCAGGCTGGGAGCAATAGGCCAACGCTTTTATTAAACTACATTAGTTGTTTAAATATTAAAGAAACGTGATGTTTTAATCTCCCTAAAAGTAATGGGTGCCCTGATGTTGTAACCTAGGTTTTCCAAGGTTTAAAAGCCTGTTATCTTATTTCATCTACTGAGACCAGTTAGGTAAGGACAGTTATAAATGAGTTGCAATAGCAAAAATTGAAAAATAACCATCTAATTCTTTTTTTTTTTTTTTTTAAATGTATGCTTACCTGATAAATGTATTTCTTTCCAGATATGGTGAGTCCACGGAAGCATCAATTACTAGTGAGAATATCACTCCTGGCCAGCAGGAGGCGGCAAAGAGCACCACAGCAAAGCTGCTATATATGTCACTTCCCTTACCCATAACCTCCAGTCATTCAGCCGAAGGGAAAATGAAAAAAAGAAGAAGATAACACAAAGGAGTAGAGGTGCCTGAGGTTTTAGTTAAAAATAATCTTAAAATAAAGGGTGGGCCGTGGACTCACCATATCCAGAAATAAATTTATCAGGTAAGCATAAATTAAGATATGGTGAGTCCACGTAATCATCAATTACTAGTGGGAACCAATACCCAAGCTAGAGGACACAGATAATTAGGGAGGGACAAGACAGGTAACCTAAACAGAAGGCACAACTGTATGAAGAACCTTTCTCACAAAAGAAGCCTCAACTGAGACAAAGATATCAAAATTTGGAAAAAAACATAATTTATGTAAGAACTTACCTGATAAATTCATTTCTTTCATATTAGCAAGAGTCCATGAGCTAGTGACGTATGGGATATACATTCCTACCAGGAGGGGCAAAGTTTCCCAAACCTTAAAAACAGAATTTATGTTTACCTGATAAATTTCTTTCTCCAACGGTGTGTCCGGTCCACGGCGTCATCCTTACTTGTGGGATATTCTCTTCCCCAACAGGAAATGGCAAAGAGCCCAGCAAAGCTGGTCACATGATCCCTCCTAGGCTCCGCCTACCCCAGTCATTCGACCGACGTTAAGGAGGAATATTTGCATAGGAGAAACCATATGGTACCGTGGTGACTGTAGTTAAAGAAAATAAATTATCAGACCTGATTAAAAAACCAGGGCGGGCCGTGGACCGGACACACCGTTGGAGAAAGAAATTTATCAGGTAAACATAAATTCTGTTTTCTCCAACATAGGTGTGTCCGGTCCACGGCGTCATCCTTACTTGTGGGAACCAATACCAAAGCTTTAGGACACGGATGAAGGGAGGGAGCAAATCAGGTCACCTAAATGGAAGGCACCACGGCTTGCAAAACCTTTCTCCCAAAAATAGCCTCAGAAGAAGCAAAAGTATCAAACTTGTAAAATTTGGTAAAAGTGTGCAGTGAAGACCAAGTCGCTGCCCTACATATCTGATCAACAGAAGCCTCGTTCTTGAAGGCCCATGTGGAAGCCACAGCCCTAGTGGAATGAGCTGTGATTCTTTCGGGAGGCTGCCGTCCGGCAGTCTCGTAAGCCAATCTGATGATGCTTTTAATCCAAAAAGAGAGAGAGGTAGAAGTTGCTTTTTGACCTCTCCTTTTACCTGAATAAACAACAAACAAGGAAGATGTTTGTCTAAAATCCTTTGTAGCATCTAAATAGAATTTTAGAGCGCGAACAACATCCAAATTGTGCAACAAACGTTCCTTCTTTGAAACTGGTTTTGGACACAGAGAAGGTACGATAATCTCCTGGTTAATGTTTTTGTTAGAAACAACTTTTGGAAGAAAACCAGGTTTAGTACGTAAAACCACCTTATCTGCATGGAACACCAGATAAGGAGGAGAACACTGCAGAGCAGATAATTCTGAGACTCTTCTAGCAGAAGAAATTGCAACTAAAAACAAAACTTTCCAAGAAAATAACTTAATATCAACGGAATGTAAGGGTTCAAACGGAACCCCCTGAAGAACTGAAAGAACTAAATTGAGACTCCAAGGAGGAGTCAAAGGTTTGTAAACAGGCTTGATTCTAACCAGAGCCTGAACAAAGGCTTGAACATCTGGCACAGCTGCCAGCTTTTTGTGAAGTAACACCGACAAGGCAGAAATCTGTCCCTTCAGGGAACTTGCAGATAATCCTTTTTCCAATCCTTCTTGAAGGAAGGATAGAATCCTAGGAATCTTAACCTTGTCCCAAGGGAATCCTTTAGATTCACACCAACAGATATATTTTTTCCAAATTTTGTGGTAAATCTTTCTAGTTACAGGCTTTCTGGCCTGAACAAGAGTATCGATAACAGAATCTGAGAATCCTCGCTTCGATAAAATCAAGCGTTCAATCTCCAAGCAGTCAGCTGGAGTGAAACCAGATTCGGATGTTCGAACGGACCCTGAACAAGAAGGTCTCGTCTCAAAGGTAGCTTCCAAGGTGGAGCCGATGACATATTCACCAGATCTGCATACCAAGTCCTGCGTGGCCACGCAGGAGCTATCAAGATCACCGACGCCCTCTCCTGATTGATCCTGGCTACCAGCCTGGGGATGAGAGGAAATGGCGGGAACACATAAGCTAGTTTGAAGGTCCAAGGTGCTACTAGTGCATCCACTAGAGCCGCCTTGGGATCCCTGGATCTGGCCCCGTAGCAAGGAACTTTGAAGTTCTGACGAGAGGCCATCAGATCCATGTCTGGAATGCCCCACAGGTGAGTGACTTGGGCAAAGATTTCCGGATGGAGTTCCCACTCCCCCGGATGCAATGTCTGACGACTCAGAAAATCCGCTTCCCAATTTTCCACTCCTGGGATGTGGATAGCAGACAGGTGGCAGGAGTGAGACTCCGCCCATAGAATGATTTTGGTCACTTCTTCCATCGCTAGGGAACTCCTTGTTCCCCCCTGATGGTTGATGTACGCAACAGTTGTCATGTTGTCTGATTGAAACCGTATGAACTTGGTCCTCGCTAGCTGAGGCCAGGCCTTGAGAGCATTGAATATCGCTCTCAGTTCCAGAATATTTATCGGTAGAAGAGATTCTTCCCGAGACCAAAGACCCTGAGCTTTCAGGGGTCCCCAGACCGCGCCCCAGCCCATCAGACTGGCGTCGGTCGTGACAATGACCCACTCTGGTCTGCGAAATGTCATCCCTTGTGACAGGTTGTCCAGGGACAGCCACCAACGGAGTGAGTCTCTGGTCCTCTGATTTACTTGTATCTTCGGAGACAAGTCTGTATAGTCCCCATTCCACTGACTGAGCATGCACAGTTGTAATGGTCTTAGATGAATGCGCGCAAAAGGAACTATGTCCATTGCCGCTACCATCAACCCGATCACTTCCATGCACTGAGCTATGGAAGGAAGAGGAACGGAATGAAGTATCCGACAAGAGTCTAGAAGTTTTGTTTTTCTGACCTCTGTCAGAAAAATCCTCATTTCTAAGGAGTCTATAATTGTTCCCAAAAAGGGAACCCTTGTTGACGGGGATAGAGAACTCTTTTCCACGTTCACTTTCCATCCGTGAGATCTGAGAAAGGCCAGGACGATGTCCGTGTGAGCCTTTGCTTGAGGAAGGGACGACGCTTGAATCAGAATGTCGTCCAAGTAAGGTACTACCGCAACGCCCCTTGGTCGTAGCACAGCTAGAAGGGACCCTAGTACCTTTGTGAAAATCCTTGGAGCAGTGGCTAATCCGAAAGGAAGCGCCACGAACTGGTAATGTTTGTCCAGGAATGCGAACCTTAGGAACCGATGATGTTCCTTGTGGATAGGAATATGTAGATACGCATCCTTTAAATCCACCGTGGTCATGAATTGACCTTCCTGGATGGAAGGAAGAATAGTTCGAATGGTTTCCATCTTGAACGATGGAACCTTGAGAAACTTGTTTAAGATCTTGAGATCTAAGATTGGTCTGAACGTTCCCTCTTTTTTGGGAACTATGAACAGATTGGAGTAGAACCCCATCCCTTGTTCTCTTAATGGAACTGGATGAATCACTCCCATTTTTAACAGGTCTTCTACACAATGTAAGAACGCCTGTCTTTTTATGTGGTCTGAAGACAACTGAGACCTGTGGAACCTCCCCCTTGGGGGAAGTCCCTTGAATTCCAGAAGATAACCTTGGGAGACTATTTCTAGCGCCCAAGGATCCAGAACATCTCTTGCCCAAGCCTGAGCGAAGAGAGAGAGTCTGCCCCCCACCAGATCCGGTCCCGGATCGGGGGCCAACATTTCATGCTGTCTTGGTAGCAGTGGCAGGTTTCTTGGCCTGCTTTCCCTTGTTCCAGCCTTGCATTGGTCTCCAAGCTGGCTTGGCTTGAGAAGTATTACCCTCTTGCTTAGAGGACGTAGCACTTTGGGCTGGTCCGTTTTTACGAAAGGGACGAAAATTAGGTCTATTTTTTGCCTTGAAAGGCCGATCCTGAGGAAGGGCGTGGCCCTTACCCCCAGTGATATCAGAGATAATCTCTTTCAAGTCAGGGCCAAACAGCGTTTTCCCCTTGAAAGGAATGTTAAGTAGCTTGTTCTTGGAAGACGCATCAGCCGACCAAGATTTCAACCAAAGCGCTCTGCGCGCCACAATAGCAAACCCAGAATTCTTAGCCGCTAACCTAGCCAATTGCAAAGTGGCGTCTAGGGTGAAAGAATTAGCCAATTTGAGAGCATTGATTCTGTCCATAATCTCCTCATAAGGAGGAGAATCACTATCGAGCGTCTTTATCAGCTCATCGAACCAGAAACATGCGGCTGTAGCGACAGGGACAATGCATGAAATTGGTTGTAGAAGGTAACCCTGCTGAACAAACATCTTTTTAAGCAAACCTTCTAATTTTTTATCCATAGGATCTTTGAAAGCACAACTATCCTCTATGGGTATAGTGGTGCGTTTGTTTAAAGTGGAAACCGCTCCCTCGACCTTGGGGACTGTCTGCCATAAGTCCTTTCTGGGGTCGACCATAGGAAACAATTTTTTAAATATGGGGGGAGGGACGAAAGGAATACCGGGCCTTTCCCATTCTTTATTAACAATGTCCGCCACCCGCTTGGGTATAGGAAAAGCTTCTGGGAGCCCCGGCACCTCTAGGAACTTGTCCATTTTACAAAGTTTCTCTGGGATGACCAACTTGTCACAATCATCCAGAGTGGATAATACCTCCTTAAGCAGAATGCGGAGATGTTCCAACTTAAATTTAAATGCAATCACATCAGGTTCAGCCTGTTGAGAAATGTTCCCTGAATCAGTAATTTCTCCCTCAGACAAAACCTCCCTGGCCCCATCAGACTGGGTTAGGGGCCCTTCAGAGATATTAATATCAGCGTCGTCATGCTCTTCAGTATCTAAAACAGAGCAGCCACGCTTACGCTGACAAGGGTTCATTTTGGCTAAAATGTTTTTGACAGAATTATCCATTACAGCCGTTAATTGTTGCATAGTAAGGAGTATTGGCGCGCTAGATGTACTAGGGGCCTCCTGAGTGGGCAAGACTCGTGTAGACGAAGGAGGGAATGATGCAGTACCATGCTTACTCCCCTCACTTGAGGAATCATCTTGGGCATCATTGTCATTATCACATAAATCACATTTATTTAAATGAATAGGAATTCTGGCTTCCCCACATTCAGAACACAGTCTATCTGGTAGTTCAGACATGTTAAACAGGCATAAACTTGATAACAAAGTACAAAAACGTTTTAAAATAAAACCGTTACTGTCACTTTAAATTTTAAACTGAACACACTTTATTACTGCAATTGCGAAAAAACATGAAGGAATTGTTCAAAATTCACCAAATTTTCACCACAGTGTCTTAAAGCCTTAAAAGTATTGCACACCAAATTTGGAAGCTTTAACCCTTAAAATAACGGAACCGGAGCCGTTTTAAACTTTAACCCCTTTACAGTCCCTGGTATCTGCTTTGCTGAGACCCAACCAAGCCCAAAGGGGAATACGATACCAAATGACGCCTTCAGAAAGTCTTTTCTAAGTATCAGAGCTCCTCTCACATGCGACTGCATGCCATGCCTCTCAAAAACAAGTGCGCCACACCGGCGCGAAAATGAGGCCCTGCTTAAGCTTTGGGAAAGCCCCTAAGGAATAAGGTGTCTAATACAGTGCCTGCCGATATTATTATATCAAAAATACCCAGATAAAATGATTCCTCAAGGCTAAATATGTGTTAATAATGAATCGATTTAGCCCAGAAACAGTCTACAGTCTTAATAAGCCCTTGTGAAGCCCTTATTTATGATCGTAATAAACATGGCTTACCGGATCCCATAGGGAAAATGACAGCTTCCAGCATTACATCGTCTTGTTAGAATGTGTCATACCTCAAGCAGCAAGAGACTGCACACTGTTCCCCCAACTGAAGTTAATTGCTCTCAACAGTCCTGTGTGGAACAGCCATGGATTTTAGTTACGGTTGCTAAAATCATTTTCCTCATACAAACAGAAATCTTCATCTCTTTTCTGTTTCTGAGTAAATAGTACATACCAGCACTATTTCAAAATAACAAACTCTTGATTGAATAATAAAAACTACAGTTAAACACTAAAAAACTCTAAGCCATCTCCGTGGAGATGTTGCCTGTACAACGGCAAAGAGAATGACTGGGGTAGGCGGAGCCTAGGAGGGATCATGTGACCAGCTTTGCTGGGCTCTTTGCCATTTCCTGTTGGGGAAGAGAATATCCCACAAGTAAGGATGACGCCGTGGACCGGACACACCTATGTTGGAGAAATGCCTATAAATACACCCCTCACCACACCCACAATTCAGTTTAACGAATAGCCAAGAAGTGGGGTGATAAGAAAAAAGTGCAAAAGCATATAAAATAAGGAATTGGAATAATTGTGCTTTATACAAAAAAATCATAACCACCACAAAAAAGGGCGGGCCTCATGGACTCTTGCTAATATGAAAGAAATGAATTTATCAGGTAAGTTCTTACATAAATTATGTTTTCTTTCATGTAATTAGCAAGAGTCCATGAGCTAGTGACGTATGGGATAATGACTACCCAAGATGTGGATCTTTCCACACAAGAGTCACTAGAGAGGGAGGGATAAAATAAAGACAGCCAATTCCTGCTGAAAATAATCCACACCCAAAATAAAGTTTAATGAAAAACATAAGCAGAAGATTCAAACTGAAACCACTGCCTGAAGTACTTTTCTACCAAAAACTGCTTCAGAAGAAGAAAATACATCAAAATGGTAGAATTTAGTAAAAGTATGCAAAGAGGACCAAGTTGCTGCTTTGCAAATCTGATCAACCGAAGCTTCATTCCTAAACGCCCAGGAAGTAGAAACTGACCTAGTAGAATGAGCTGTAATCCTTCGAGGCGGAATTTTACCCGACTCGACATAGGCATGATGAAATAAAGATTTCAACCAAGATGCCAAAGAAATGGCAGAAGCTTTCTGGCCTTTTCTAGAACCGGAAAAGATGACAAATAGACTAGAAGTCTTTCGGAAAGACTTAGTAGCTTCAACATAATATTACAAAGCTCTAACAGCATCCAAAGAATGCAATGATTTCTCCTTAGAATTCATAGGATTAGGACATAATGAAGGAACCACAATTTCTCTACTAATGTTGTTAGAATTCACAACCTTAGGTAAAAAATTCAAAAGAAGTTCGCAGCACCGTCTTATCCTGATGAAAAATCAGAAAAGGAGACTCACAAGAAAGAGCAGATAATTCAGAGACTCTTCTGGCAGAAGAGATGGCCAAAAGAAACAAAACTTTCCAAGAAAGTAATATAACGACCAAAGAATGCATGGGTTCAAAAGGAGGAGCTTGAAGAGCCCCCAGAACCAAATTCAAACTCCAAGGAGGAGAATTGACTTAATGACAGGTTTTATACGAACCAAAGCTTGTACAAAACAATGAATATCAGGAAGATTAGCAATACTTCTGTGAAAAAGAACAGAAAGAGCAGAGATTTGTCCTTTCAAGGAACTTGCGGACAAACCTTTATCCTGAAGAAACTGTAAAATTCTCGGTATTCAAAAAGAATGCCAAGAAAAAAATGAGAAAGACACTAAGAAATATAAGTCTTCCAGACTCTATAATATATCTCTCTAGAAACAGATTTACGAGCCTGTCACATAGTATCAATCACAGAGTCAGAAAAACCTCTTTGACCAAGAATCAAGCGTTCAAACTCCATACCTTAAAATTTAAGGATTTGAGATCTTGATGGAAAAAAAGGACCTTGCGACAGAAAGTCTGGTCTTAACGGAAGAGTCCACAGCTGGCAAGAGGCCATCCGGACAAGATCCGCATACCAAAACCTGTGAGGCCATGCTGGAGCTACCAGCAGGACAAACGAACATTCCTTTAGAATCTTGGAGATTACTCTTGGAAGAAGAACTAGAGGCGGAAAGATTTCCACATTTGAACAATCTGAAGAAATACCTCTGGGTGAAGAGACCATTCGCCCGGATGCAACGTTTGGCGACTGAGATAATCCGCTTCCCAATTGTCTATACCTGGGATATGAACCGCAGAGATTAGACAGGAGCTGGATTCCGCCCAAACCAAAATTCGAGATACTTCTTTCATAGCCAGAGGACTGTGAGTCCCTCCTTGATGATTGATGTATGCCACAGTTGTGACATTGTCTATCTGAAAACAAATGAACAACTCTCTCTTCAGAAGAGGCCAAGACTGAAGAGCTCTGAAAATTGCACGGAGTTCCAAAATATTGATCGGTAATCTCACCTCCTGAGATTCCCAAACCCCTTGTGCCGTCAGAGACCCCCACACAGCTCCCCAACCTGTAAGACTTGCATCTGTTGAGATTATAGTCCAGGTCGGAAGAACAAAGAAGCCCCCTGAACTAAACGATGGTGAACTGTCCACCATGTCAGAGAGTGTCGTATAATCGGTTTAAAGATATTAATTGAGATATCTTTGTGTAATCCCTGCACCATTGGTTCAGCATACAGAGCTGAAGAGTTCGCATGTGAAAACGAGCAAAGGAGATCGCATCCGATGCGGCAGTCCTAAGACCTAAAATTTCCATGCATAAGGCTACCAAAGGGAATGATTGTGACTGAAGGTTTTGACAAGCTGATATCAATGTTAAACTTCTCTTGTCTGACAAGGACAGAGTCATAGACACTGAATCTATCTGGAAACCTAAAAAGGTTACCCTTGTCTGAGGAATCAATGAACCGATTGGTAAATTGATCCTCCAACCATGATCTTGAAGAAACAACACAAGTCGATTCGTATGAGATTCTGCGAAAATGTGAAGACTGAGCAAGTACCAAATATCGTCCAAAATAAGGAAATACCAAAACCCTGTTCTCTGATTACAGACAGAAGGGCACCGAGAACCTTTGAAAAAATTCTTGGAGCTGATGCTAGGCCAAACGGTAGAGCCACAAAACTGGTAATGCTTGTCTAAAAAGAGAATCTCAGAAACTAAAAGTGATCTGGATGAATCGGAATATGCAGATATGCATCCTGTAAATCTATTGTAGACATATAATGGCCTTGCTAAACAAAAGGCAGGATAGTCCTACAGTTACCATCTTGAATGTTGGTATCCTTACATAGCGATTCAATATTGATAGATCCAGAACTGGTCTGAAGGAATTGACTTTCTTTGGTACAATGAAGAGATAGAATAAAACGCCAGCCCCTGTTCCAGAACTGGAACTGGCATAATTACTCCAGCCAACTCTAGATCTGAAACACATTTCAGAAATGCTGAGCCTTTGCTGTGTTTACTGGGACACGGGAAAGAAAAAAATCTCTTTGCAGGAGGCCTTAACTGAAGCCAATTCTGTACCTTTCTGAAACAATGTTCTGAAACCAGAGATTGTGAATGGAATTGATCCAAATTTCTTTGAAGAAAACATAGTCTGCCCCATACCAGCTGAGCTGGAATGAGGGCCGCACCTTCATGGGTACTTAGGAGCTGGCTTTAGGTTTCTATAAGGCTTGGATATATTCCAAACTGGAAATGGTTTCCAAACTGATACCGCTCCTGAGGATGAAGGATCAGGCTTTTGTTCCTTGTTGTGAGGAAAGGAACGAAAACGATTATTAGACCTAAATTTACCTTAGATTTTTTATCCTTTAGTAAAAAAGTTCCCTTCCCTCCAGTAACAGTTGAGATAATAGAATCCAACTGAGAACCGAATAATTTATTACCCTGGAAAGAAAGGGAAAGCAAAGTTGACTTAGAAGACATATCAGCATTCCAAGTTTTAAGCCATAAAGCTTTTCTAGCTAAAATAGCTAGAGACATATACCTGACATCAACTCTAATGATATCAAAAGATGGTATCACAAATAAAATTATTAGCATGTTATAGAATAATAATAATGCTATAAAATTATGATCTGTTACTTGTTGCGCTAAAGCTTCTAACCAAAAAGTTGAAGCTGCAGCAACATCCGCTAAAAAATATAGCAGGTCTAAGAAGATTACCTGAACATAAGTAAGCTTTTCTTAGAAAGGATTCAATTTTTCCTATCTAAAGGATCCTTAAATGAAGTACTATCTGCCGTAGGAATAGTAGTACGTTAGCAGGAGTAGAGACAGCCCCATTAACCTTAGGGATTTTGTCCCAAAAAACTCTAATCTGTCAGATGGCACAGGATATAATTGCTTAAACGTTTAGAAGGAGTAAATGAATTACCCAAATTATTCCATTCCCTGGAAATTACTTCAGAAATAGCATCAGGGAGAGAAAACACTTCTGGAATAACTACAGGAGATTTAAAAACCTTATTTAAACGTTTAGATTTAGTATCAAGAGGACCAGAATCCTCTATTTCTAAATGCAATTAATACTTCTTTAAGTAAAGAACGAATAAATTCCATCTTGAACAAATACAAAGATTTATCAGCATCAACCTCTGAGACAGAAACCTCTGAACCAGAAGAACCATTATCAGTATCAGAATGATGATGTTCATTTAAAAATTCATCTGAAAAAAGAGAAGTTTTAAAAGACTTTTATGTATACTAGAAGGAGAAATAACAGACATAGCCTTCTTAATGGATTTAAAAAATAAAATCTCTTATGTTATCAGGAACACTCTGAAAATTAGATGTTGACGGAACAGCAACAGGTAATGTAACAGTACTAAAGGAAATTTTATCTGCATTAATAAGTTTGTCATGACATGCAATACAAACAACAGCTGGAGAAACAGATACCAAAAGTTTATAGCAGATACACTTAGCTTGGTAGCTCCAGCACCGGGCAGCGATTTTTCCTGAAGTATCTTCTGACTCAGTTGCAACGTGGAACATCTTGCAATATGTAATAGAAAAAACAACATATAAAGCAAAATTGATCAAATTCCTTAAATGACAGTTTCAGGAATGGGAAAAAAATGCCATGAACAAGCTTCTAGCAACCAGAAGCAATAAATAATGAGACTTAAATAATGTGGAGACAAAAATGACGCCCATATTTTTAGCGCCAAATAAGACGCCCACATTATTTGGCGCCTAAATGCTTTTGGCGCCAAAAATGACGCCACATCCGGAACGCCGACACTTTTGACGCAAAAAAAAACGTCAAAAAATGACGCCACTTCCGGCGACACGTATGACGCCGGAAACAGAAAAAAAAAAAATTGGCGCCAAAAAAGTCCGCGCCAAGAATGACGCAATAAAATGACCAAGTATGAAACTGACTGTCTGAAAAAAAGGAATGTTGAACATCCTGAGTCAAGGCAAATAAATGTTTGAATACATATATTTAGAACTTTATAAAAAAGTGCCTAACCATAGCTTAGAGTGTCACAGAAAATAAGCTTACTTACTTACCCCAGGACACTCATCTACATGTTGTAGAAAGCCAAACCAGTACAGTACTGAAACGAAAATCAGCAGAGGTAATGGTATATATATAAGAGTATATCGTCGATCTGAAAAGGGAGGTAAGAGATGAATCTCTACGACCGATAACAGAGAACCTATGAAATAGACCCCATAGAAGGAGATCATTGCATTCAAATAGGCAATACTCTCCTCACATCCCTCTGACATTCACTGCACGCTGAGAGGAAAACCGGGCTCCAACCTGCTGCGGAGCGCATATCAACGTCGAATCTAGCACAAACTTACTTCACCACCTCCATAGGAGGCAAAGTTTGTAAAACTGAATTGTGGGTGTGGTGAGGGGTGTATTTATAGGCATTTTAAGGTTTGGGAAACTTTGCCCCTCCTGGTAGGAATGTATATCCCATACGTCACTAGCTCATGGACTCTTGCTAATTACATGAAAGAAACATAATTTATGCTTACCTGATAAATTTATTTCTCTTGTAGTGTATCCAGTCCACGGATCATCCATTACTTATGGGATATTCTCCTTCCCAACAGGAAGTTGCAAGAGGATCACCCACAGCAGAGCTGCTATATAGCTCCTCCCCTAACTGTCATATCCAGTCATTCGACCGTAAACAAACAGAGAAAGGAGAAACCATAGGGTGCAGTGGTGAATGTAGTTTAATTAAAATTTAGACCTGCCTTAAAAGGACAGGGCGGGCCGTGGACTTGATACACTACAAGAGAAATAAATTTATCAGGTAAGCATAAATTATGTTTTCTCTTGTTAAGTGTATCCAGTCCACGGATCATCCATTACTTATGGGATACCAATACCAAAGCTAAAGTACACGGATGATGGGAGGGACAAGGCAGGATTAAGCGGAAGGAACCACTGCCTGAAGAACCTTTCTCCCAAAAACAGCCTCCGAAGAAGCAAAAGTATCAAATTTGGAAAAAGTGTGAAGCGAAGACCAAGTCGCGGCCTTGTAAATCTGTTCAACAGAGGCCTCATTTTTAAAGGCCCAGGTGGAAACCACAGCTCTAGTGGAATGAGCTGTAATCCTTTCAGGGGGCTGCTGTCCAGCAGTCTCATAGGCTAGGTGTATTATGCTCCGAAGCAAAAAGGAAAGAGAGGTTGCCAAAGCTTTTTGACCTCTCCTCTGTCCAGAGTAAACGACAAACAGGGTAGATGTTTGATGAAAATCTTTAGTAGCTTGTAAGTAAAACTTCAAGGCACGGACTACGTCCAGATTATGTAAAAGACGTTCCTTCTTTGAAGAAGGATTAGGACACAATGATGGAACAACAATCTCTTGATTGATATTCTTGTTAGAAACCACCTTAGATAAAAACCCAGGTTTGGTACGCAGGACTACCTTATCTGCATGAAAAATCAGATAAGGAGAATCACATTGTAAGGCAGATAGCTCAGAGACTCTCCGAGCCGAGGAAATAGCCATCAAAAACAGAACTTTCCAAGATAAAAGTTTAATATCAATGGAATGAAGTGGTTCCAACGGAACTCCTTGAAGAACTTTAAGAACCAAGTTTAAGCTCCACGGGGGAGCAAGAGGTTTAAACACAGGCTTAATTCTAACCAAAGCCTGGCAAAATGCCTGGACGTCTGGAACCTCTGCCAGACGCTTGTGCAAAAGAATAGACAGAACAGAAATCTGTCCCTTTAAGGAACTAGCTGATAATCCTTTGTCCAAGCCCTCTTGGAGAAAAGACAATATTCTAGAAATCCTAACCTTACTCCATGAGTAATTCTTGGATTCACACCAATAAAGATATTTACTCCATATCTTGTGGTAGATTTTCCTGGTAACAGGCTTTCGTGCCTGTATTAAGGTATCAATGACTGACTCGGAGAAGCCACGCTTTGATAGAATCAAGCGTTCAATCTCCATGCAGTCAGTCTCAGAGAAATTAGATTTGGATGATTGAAAGGACCTTGTATCAGAAGGTCCTGTCTTAGAGGCAGAGTCCATGGTGGAAAGGATGACATGTCCACTAGGTCTGCATACCAAGTCCTGCGTGGCCACGCAGGTGCTATCAGAATCACCGATGCTCTCTCCTGTTTGATTTTGGCAATCAGTCGAGGGAGCAGAGGAAACGGTGGAAACACATAGGCCAGGTTGAAGAACCAAGGTGCTGCTAGAGCATCTATCAACGTCGCTTCTAGGTCCCTGGACCTGGATCCGTAACAAGGAAGCTTGGCCTTCTGGCGAGACATCATGAGATCCAACTCTGGTTTGCCCCAACGATGAATCAACTGAGCAAACACCTCCGGATGGAGTTACCACTCCCCTGGATGGAAAGTCTGACGACTTAGAAAATCCGCCTCCCAGTTCTCCACGCCTGGGATATGGATTGCTGACAGGTGGCAAGAGTGGTACTCTGCCCAGCGAATTATATTTGAGACTTCTAACATCGCTAGGGAACTCCTGGTTCCCCCTTGATGGTTTATGTAAGCCACAGTCGTGATGTTGTCTGACTGAAATCTGATGAACCTCAGTGTTGCTAACTGAGGCCAAGCCAGAAGAGCATTGAATATCGCTCTTAACTCCAGAATATTTATTGGAAGGAGTTTCTCCTCCTGAGTCCACGATCCCTGTGCCTTCAGGGAATTCCAGACTGCACCCCAACCAAGAAGGCTGGCATCTGTTGCTACAATTGTCCAATCTGGCCTGCGAATGGTCATACCCTTAGACAGGTGTACCCGAGACAACCACCAGAGAAGAGAATCTCTGGTCTCTTGATTCAGATTTAGCAGAGGGGACAAATCTGTGTAATCCCCATTCCACTGACTCAGCATGCATAATTGCAGCGGTCTGAGATGAAGGCGCGCAAATGGCACTATGTCCATTGCCGCTACCATTAAGCCGATTACCTCCATACACTGAGCTACCGAAGGGCGCGGAATGGAGTGAAGAACACGGCAAGCATTTAGAAGTTTTGATAACCTGGACTCCGTCAGGTAAATTTTCATTTCTATAGAATCTATAAGAGTCCCTAAGAAGGAGACTCTTGTGAGTGGGGATAGAGAACTCTTTTCCTCGTTCACTTTCCACCCGTGCGACCTCAGAAATGCCAGAACTATCTCTGTATGAGACTTGGCAATTTGAAAGCTTGACGCCTGTATCAGGATGTCGTCTAGACACGGAGCCACCGCTATGCCTCGCGGTCTTAGAACCGCCAGAAGTGAGCACAGAACCTTTGTAAAGATTCTCGGGGCTGTAGCCAACCCGAAGGGAAGAGCTACAAATTGGTAATGCCTGTCTAGAAAGCCAAACCTTAGAAACCGATGATGATCTTTGTGAATCGGTATGTGAAGGTAGGCATCCTTTAAGTCCACTGTGGTCATGTACTGACCTTCTTGGATCATGGGTAGGATGGTCCGAATAGTTTCCATTTTGAAAGATGGAACTCTGAGGAATTTGTTTAAGATCTTTAGATCCAAAATTGGTCTGAAGGTTCCCTCTTTTTTGGGAACCACAAACAGATTTGAATAAAAACCCTGTCCTTGTTCCGTCCGCGGAACTGGATGGATCACTCCCATAACTAGGAGGTCTTGCACACAGCGTAGGAATGCCTCTTTCTTTATCCGATTTGCAGATAGCCTTGAAAGATGAAATCTCCCTTGTGGAGGGGAAGCTTTGAAGTCCAGAAGATATCCCTGAGATATGATCTCCAACGCCCAGGGATCCTGAACATCTCTTGCCCACGCCTGGGCGAAGAGAGAAAGTCTGCCCCCTACTAGATCCGTCGCCGGATAGGGGGCCGTTCCTTCATGCTGTCTTGGAGGCAGCAGCAGGCTTTTTGGCCTGCTTGCCTTTGTTCCAGGACTGGTTAGGTTTCCAGGCCTGCTTAGATTGAGCAAAAGTTCCCTCTTGTTTTGAAGCGGAGGAAGTTGATGCTGCACCTGCCTTGAAATTTCGAAAGGCACAAAATTTAGACTGTTTGGCCTTTGCTTTGGCCCTGTCCTGAGGAAGGGTGTGACCCTTACCTCCAGTAATGTCAGCAATAATTTCCTTCAAACCAGGCCCGAATAAGGTCTGCCCCTTGAAAGGAATGTTGAGTAATTTAGACTTCGAAGTCACGTCAGCTGACCAGGATTTAAGCCATAGCGCCCTACGAGCTTGGATGGCGAATCCGGAATTCTTAGCCGTTAGTTTAGTCAAATGAACAATGGCATCAGAAACAAATGAGTTAGCTAGCTTAAGTGTTCTAAGCTTGTCAATAATTTCAGTCAATGGAGCTGTATGGATGGCCTCTTCCAGGGCCTCAAACCAGAATGCCGCCGCGGCCGTGACAGGCGCAATGCATGCAAGGGGCTGTAAAATAAAACCTTGTTGAATAAACATTTTCTTAAGGTAACCCTCCAATTTTTTATCCATTGGATCTGAAAAAGCACAACTGTCCTCAACCGGGATAGTAGTACGCTTTGCTAAAGTAGAAACTGCTCCCTCCACCTTAGGGACCGTCTGCCATAAGTCCCGTGTAGTGGCGTCTATTGGAAACATTTTTCTAAATATAGGAGGTGGGGAAAAAGGCACACCCGGTCTATCCCACTCCTTGCTAATAATTTCTGTAAGCCTTTTAGGTATAGGAAAAACATCAGTACACACCGGTACCGCATAGTATTTATCCAGCCTACACAATTTCTCTGGTACTGCAACTGTGTTACAGTCATTCAGAGCAGCTAATACCTCCCCAAGCAACACACGGAGGTTCTCAAGCTTAAAATTTAAAATTAGAAATCTCTGAATCAGGATTCCCTGAATCAGAGATGTCACCCACAGACTGAAGCTCTCCGTCCTCATGATCTGCATATTGTGACGCAGTATCAGACATGGCCCTTACAGCATCTGCGCGCTCTGTATTTCTCCTAACCCCAGAGCAATCGCGCTTGCCTCTTAATTCAGGCAACCTGGATAATACCTCTGACAGGGTATTATTCATGATTGCAGCCATGTCCTGCAAGGTAATCGCTATGGGCGTCCCTGATGTAATTGGCGCCATATTAGCGTGCATCCCCTGAGCAGGAGGCGAAGGGTCTGACACGTGGGGAGAGTTAGTCGGCATAACTTCCCCCTCGTCAGAATCTTCTGGTGATATTTCTTTTATAGTTAAAGACTGATCTTTACTGTTTAAGGTGAAATCAATACATTTAGTACACATTCTCCTATGGGGCTCCACCATGGCTTTCAAACATAATGAACAAGTAGTTTCCTCTGTGTCAGACATATTTAAACAGACTAGCAATGAGACTAGCAAGCTTGGAAAACACTTTAAACAAGTTTACAAGCAATATAAAAAACGTTACTGCACCTTTAAGAAACTTAAGAAAAAAAAAAATGGCACTTACACTAACAAAATTTTTACAGTGTATGTAACAAGTTAGCAGAGCATTGCACCCACTTGCAAATGGATGATTAACCCCTTAATACCCAAAAAATAATAAAGGACAAAAAGGTTTTTGTTTTTTTTTTGTTTTTTGTTTTTCAGTCACAACTGCCACAGCTCTACTGTGGCTTTTTACCTCCCTCAAAAACGACTTTGAAGCCTTTTGAGCCCTCCAGAGATGTCCTGGATCATGCAGGAAGAAGCTGGATGTCTGTGTCTAATTTTTGCTGGCAAAAAAAACCCGGCAAAATAGGCCCCTCCCACTCATATTACAACAGTGGAAAGCCTAAGGAAACTGTTTCTAGGCCAAATTCAAGCCAGCCATGTGGAAAAAAACTAGGCCCCAATAAGTTTTATCACCAAATACATATAAAAACGATTAAACATGCCAGCAAACGTTTTATATTACATTTTTATAAGAGTATGCATCTCTATTAATAAGCCTGATACCAGTCGCTGTCACTGCATTTAAGGCTTTACTTACATTAGTTTGGTATCAGCAGCATTTTCTAGCAAATTCCATCCCTAGAAAAATATTAACTGCACATACCTTATTGCAGGAAAACCTGCATGCCATTCCCTCTCTGAAGTTACCTCACTCCTCAGAATATGTGAGAACAGCCATGGATCTTAGTTACTTCTGCTAAGATCATAGAAAACGCAGGCAGATTCTTCTTTTAAATACTGCCTGAGATAAACAGTACACTCCGGCATCATTTAAAAATAACAAACTTTTGATTGAAGAATAAACTAAGTATAAAACACCACACTCCTCTTACGACCTCCATCTTGGTTGAGGCTTGCAAGAGAATGACTGGATATGACAGTTAGGGGAGGAGCTATATAGCAGCTCTGCTGTGGGTGATCCTCTTGCAACTTCCTGTTGGGAAAGAGAATATCCCATAAGTAATGGATGATCCGTGGACTGGATACACTTAACAAGAGAAATAATAAGCTTCTAAAAACCAGAAGCAATAAAAAAGTGAGATTTAAATAACCACATTTTTTGGCGCCAAAAATGACGCCCACCTTATTGGCGCTAAATACAACGCCCATATTTTTTGGCGCCAAGTATGACGCCACATCCTCTGACGCCGAAACCGACCCCACATTTTTTGGCGGGAAAAAAATGTCTGAATACACATGCGTCAAAAAATGACGTTTACAGAATACAACTTCCGGCGTCAACTACGGCGCCGGAAATGACAACATTTTTTGCGCCAAAAAAGTCTGCGCCAAGAATGACGCAATAAAAAGCAACATTTTCTGCCCCCGCGAGCCTAACAGCACGCAGGGAAAATGGCCAATTGAGAATTTTCAAGGTAATGAAAAATAAATTGAATTAAAATGCATTATCTGAAATAATGAAACTGACAGTCTGAATTATAAAGGAATACTGATTATCCTGAATCATGGCAAATATAAGTTTAAAGACATATATTTAGAACTTTACATATAAAGCGCCCAACCATAGCTTAGAGTGTCACAAAAAATAAGATTTTACTTTCCCCAGGACACTCATCTACACATAGTAGATAGCCAAACCAGTACTGAAACGAGAATCAGTAGAGGTAATGGTATATAAGAGTATATCGTCGATCTGAAAAGGGAGGTAAAGAGATGAATCTCTACGACCGATAACAGAGAACCTATGAAATAGATCCCGTAGAAGGAGACCATGGTATTCAAATAGGCAATACTCTCTTCACATCCCTCTGACATTCACTGCATTCTGAGAGGAAAACCGGGCTCCAGCCTGCTGCGAAGCGCATATCAACGAAGAATCTAGCACAAACTTACTTCAAAGTTTGTAAAACTGAAATTGTGGGTGTGGTGAGGGGTGTATTTATAGGCATTTTAAGGTTTGGGAAACTTTGCCCCTCCTGGTAGGAATGTATATCCCATACGTCACTAGCTCATGGACTCTTGCCAATTACATGAAAGAAATTTATTTAGTGTCCCTTTAAGGAAAGAGAAGAGGTAGGGATAGCCCAAACTCTCTCTTTAACAGCTGTGACAGGAAGTTATGGACAATGCACAAATTAAGAAGAAAAAAGAGAGAGTAAAGAAATAAAGATAAAAGCCTTTAAAATTCCTTAAAGGGCCAGTAAACCTATAAAAAGGAAATTTATGCTTACCTGATAAATGTATTTCTTTTACGATATGACGAGTCCACGGATTTCATCCTTACTTATGGGATACAATACCAAAGCTATAGGACATGGATGAAAGGGAGGGACAAGACAGGAACCTAAACGGAAGGCACCACAAGCTTGAAGAACATTTCTCCCAAAACCAGCCTCAGATGAAGCAAAAAGGAAATGTATGCTTACCTGATAAATTGATTTCTTCTACGATACGACGAGTCCACGGATTCATCCTTACTTGTGGGATATTATCCTCCTGCTAACAGGAAGTGGCAAAGAGCACCACAGCAGAGCTGTATATATATAGCTCCTCCCTTCTCTCCACCCCCAGTCATTCGACCGAAGGTATAGGAAGAGAAAGGAAAAGCTAAAAGGTGCAGAGATGACTGAAGTTTAAAAAAAAAAAAAAAAATCTGTCTTAAAATGACAGGACGGGCCGTGGACTCGTCGTATCGTAGAAGAAATCAATTTATCAGGTAAGCATAAATTTCCTTTTCTTCTACAAGATACTTTTCTTCTATAAGGTACAACGAGTCCACGGATTCATCCTTACTTGTGGGATACAATACCAAAGCAACAGGACACGGATGAACGGGAGGGACAAGACAGATACCTAAACGGAAGGCACCACTGCTTGAAGAACTTTTCTCCCAAAAATAGCCTCAGAATTAGCAAAAGTATCAAATTTGTAAAATTTGAAAAAAGTATGAAGGGAGGACCAAGTCGCAGCCTTACAAATCTGTTCAACAGAAGCATTGGTTTTAAAAGCCCATGTGGAAGCCACAGCTCTAGTGGAATGAGCCGTAATTTTTCAGGAGGCTGCTGTCCAGCAGTCTCGTATGCCAGGCGGATGATGCTTTTCAGCCAAAAAGAGAGAAAGGTAGCCGTAGCTTTTTGACCCCTACATTTTCCAGAATAAACAATGAATAAAGAAGATGTTTGACGGAAATCCTTGGTCACTTGTAAGTAAAACTTCAAGGCACGAACCACGTCCAAGTTATGCAACAGACGTTCCTTCTTAGAAGAAGGATTAGGACACAAGGAAGGAACAACAATTTCCTGATTAATATTCTTATTTGAAACAACCTTAGGAAGGAATACAGGTTTAGTACGCAAAACCACCTTATCAGAATGGAATATAAGATAAGGTGAATCACATTGTATCGCAGAAAGCTCAGAAACTCTTCAAGCAGAAGAGCTAGCAACTAAAAACAAAACTTTCCAAGATAACAGCTTAATATCTATGGAATGCATGGGTTCAAACGGAACCCCTTGAAGAACATTAAGAACTAAATTCAAACTCCATGGCGGAGCAATAGGTTTAAACACAGGCTTGATTCTGATTAAAGCCTGACAAAAAGACCGAACGCCTGGGACATCCGCCAGACGCTTATGTAGTAAAATTGACAAAGCAGAAATTTGTCCCTTTAAGGAACTAGCAGATAATCCCTTCTCTAATCCTTCTTGGAGAAAGGAAAAAATCCTAGGAATCCTAACCCTACTCCATGAGTAGCCCTTGGATTAACACCAATAAAGATATTTACGCCATATCTTATGGTAAATTTTTCTCGTGACAGGCTTGCGAGCCTGGATCAAAGTATTAATGACCGACTAAAATCAAGCGTTCAATCTCCAGGCAGTCAGCTGCAGAGAATTTAGATTTGGATGTTGGAACGGACCTTGAATGAGAAGGTTATGCCTCAATGGTAGTTTCCACGGAGGTAGAGACGTCATGTCCACTAGATCCGCATACCAAGTCCTGCGTGGCCATGCAGGCGCTATTAGAATTACTGAAGCTCTCTCCTGTTTAATTCTTGCAATCACACGAGGCAGGAGAGGAAATGGTGGAAACACATAAGCCAGGTTGAACGACCACGGTACTGCTAGAGCATCTATCAGTACAGCCTGGGGATCCCTTGACTTGGACCCGTAACGTGGAAGCTTGGCATTCTGTTGAGATGCCATTAGATACAATTCCGGAATGCCCCATTGTTGAATCAATGATGCAAACACCTCCGGATGGAGTTCCCACTCCCCCGGATGAAAAGTCAGACGACTTAGAAAATCTGCTTCCCAGTTCTCTACTCCTGGGATATAGATTGCTGATAGATGGCAAGAGTGAGTCTCCGCCCATCCGATTATCCTCGATACCTCTATCATCGCTAGAGAACTCCATGTCCCCCCCCCCGATGATTGATATATGCCACAGTCGTGATATTGTCCAACTGGAATCTTATGAATTTGGCCAGAGCCAAATGAGGCCACGCCTGAAGCGCGTAGAATATTGCTCTCAGTTCCAGAATATTCATTGGTAATTGAGACTCCATCGGAGTCCAAGTACCCTGAGCCTTCAGGGAATTCCAGACTGCACCCCAGCCCAACAGGCTGGCGTCCGTTGTCACTATAACCCATGATGGCCTGCGGAAGCACATTCCCTGGAACAGATGATCCTGTGATAACCACCAAAGAACAGAGTCTCTGGTCTCTTGATCCAGATTTATCTGAGGAGATAAATTTGCATAATCCCCATTCCACTGCCTAAGCATGCACAGCTGCAGTGGCCTGAGATGAAAGCGAGCAAACAGGACGATGTCCATTGTTGCTACCATTAATCCAATGACCTCCATACAGTGAGCCACTGAAGGCCGAGGAATTGACTGAAGAGCTCGGCAAGTATTTAGAATCTTTGATTTTCTGACCTCCGTCAGAAATATTTTCATGTCTACCGAGTCTATTAGAGTTCCCAAGAATGGAACTCTTGTTTGTGGAACAAGTGAACTCTTTTCTACATTCACTTTCCAACCATGAGTTCTTAGGAAAGACAAC
Source organism: Bombina bombina (assembly GCF_027579735.1). Taxonomy (NCBI): domain Eukaryota; kingdom Metazoa; phylum Chordata; class Amphibia; order Anura; family Bombinatoridae; genus Bombina; species Bombina bombina. The sequence goes on along the minus strand of NC_069499.1, from coordinate 255,598,313 downwards.
ACAATGTCCGTGCTATGCCCCGCGGCCTGAGAACCGCCAGAAGAGAAGAAATTTGTTTAGACATTTTAGATCTAAAATGGGTCTGAAAGTTCCCTCTTTTTTGGGAACCACAAAAAGGTTTGAATAAAACCCCTGTCCCAGCTTTGGTACTGGACAAATTACTCCCATGGTATAGAGGTCTTTTACACAGTGTAAGAATGCCTCTCTTTTTGTCTGGTCTACAGACAAAATGTGAAAGATGAAATCTCCCCCTTGGGAGAAATTCCTTGAATTCCAACTGATACCCCCCCTGGGTCACAATTTCCAATGCCCAGGGATCCTGAACATCCCTTGCCCAACCTTGAGCAAAGAGAGAAAATCTGCCCTCTACTAGATCCGGTCCCGGATCGGGGGCTGCCCCTTCATGCTGTCTTGGTAGCAGCAGCGGGCTTCTTGGCTTGTTTACCCTTATTCCAGGCCTGGTTAGGTCTCCAGACAGACTTGGATTGAGCAAAATTCCCTTCCGGTTTAGTGGGGGAAGGGGAAGCAGAGGGTACTCCTTTGAAATTTCGAAAGGAACGAAAATTATTTTGTTTACCCCTCATCTTAAGAGGTTTGTCTTGAGGTAGGGCATGACCTTTACCTCCAGTAATGTCGGAAATGATTTCCTTCATTCAGGGCCAAATAGGGTCTTACCCTTGAACGGAATAGCTAAAAGTTTAGATTTTGACGATACATCAGCAGACCACGATTTTAACCATAGCGCTCTGCACGCCAAAATGGCAAAGCCTGCATTTTTTGCAGCTAATTTAGCAATCTGAAAATCAGCATCTGTGATAAAGGAATTAGCTAGCTTGAGAGCTCTAATTCTGTCCAAAATGTCCTCTAAGGGCGTATCTACCTTCAGAGACTCCTCAAGGGCGTCAAACCAGAAAGCCGCAGTCGTAGTTACTGGAACAATGCAGGCAGTAGGCTATAACCAGAAACCCTGCTGAATAAATAACTTTTTTAGAAGACCCTCTAACTTTTTATCCATAGGGTCTTTGAAAGCACAACTGTCCTCAATAGGTATAGTTGTACGCTTAGCTAGAGTAGATATTGCTCCCTCCACCTTAGGGACCGTTTGCCAAGAGTCCCTGATGGTGTCTGATATAGGAAACAATTTCTTAAAATTAGGAGGGGGAGAGAACGGTATACCTGGTCTATCCCATTCCTTTTTAACATTTTCCAAAAATCTTTTGGGAACCGGAAAAACATCAGTGCAAGTAGGTACTTCTAGATATTTAGGTTCACAATCATCCAGAGTCGCTAGGACCTCCCTGAGCAACAGGCGGAGGTGTTCAAGCTTAAATTTAAAGAACGCTAAGTCTGAATCTGTCTGAGGTAACACATTCCCTGAATCTGAAAGTTCTCCCTCAGACAATAATTCCCTGACCCCCAATTCAGAGCACTGTGAGGGTACATTGTAAATGGCTAATAAAGCATCAAAGGGTTCAGTATTTACATTAATACCTGGCCTACTGCGTTTACCTTGCAAAACTGGCAGTTTAGATAATACCTCAGTGAGGGTAGTTGACATAACTGCAGCCATATCTTGCAGAGTAAAAGAATTAGACGCACTAGAGGTACTAGGTGTCGCTTGTGTGGGTGTTAAAGGTCGTGACACTTGGGGAGAATTGGATGGCATATCCGGATTCTCTTCAGACTGAGAATCATCCTTAGACACACTTTCATTTCCTAAAAATATGTTCTTTACAGTGTAAGGCTCTATCAGTACAAGTTCCACAATGGCTTCTAAACACATAGAGCAATGAGGTTCCTCAATGTCAGACATGTTAAAGTAGTAATAAGCACAACACTTGGTAAAGACTTTAATTATTGAAAAAAAACTATTTTGCAAAAAAACGAGTACTGTGCCTTTAATGGATAAAAGCGCACAATTTTTCCAAACACATTTAATAACGACTATAAACGTTCAAAAACTAGGTATGGATATACAGAGATGCCAAAAATGATTGCATCCCACATGCAAGAGCAGAAATTTACCCTCTACAGGAACATAAAGCAAAACAAAACTCAATTTGCTAAATAACGACCCCTGCACCTCGCCACAGCTCTGCTGTGGTGCCTACCTGCCCCCAGATAACTGCCAAACAACTCGGCACCAATCCGGATAGTATAACACACAGATAGGGCCCAACCAGAGCTAATGTCTGCTGTCTCCTTCAGAGTAAACTGGCGCGAAAATAGGACCCGTCCATAATGGACGTCGCACTATTTAATTAAACTACTCCATGGGAAGCAGTTACAAACAGCCATGTGGTCCCCAAACATATAAGCACAACATAAAGTCCTCTTTATCAATAAGCTTATTTTATGCCAAAATCTTGTAAAATACCCCAGTGTCAATATTATATGCTGCATATCTAATTGCTGCAATAATGTCAGTAAAAAACCCAGTAGGACAGTAACACCCTTTTCATTTACAGGACTACTGCTTACCCTGTTTCCACTATAAGGAACCAAATCAGCCAATTCTGATATACTAAGTTTCCTCAGAAGAAAAGGGCTGAAACATACCTCAAATGCTGCTTGCTGCATGAGACCGTCCTCCACACCGAAGAATTTTCTCATATTACCTTCAGATCTGTGGGAACCATAATTGATCTTAGTAACTGCTGCTAAAATCATCAATTTCAGGGGGAAATCTTCTTCCATATCCTCCCTGAGACAAATAGTACTCACTGGTACCATTTAAAATAAAAAACTTCTTGATTGAAGAAATTACAAGTATCATTTTATCACCACTATCACTTTACCCTTCCTATTACTAGCATAGGCAAAGAGAATGACTGGGGGGAGTCAAGGGAGGAGCTACATAGACAGCTCTGCTGTGGTGCTCTTTGCCACTTCCTGTTAGCAGGAGGATAATATCCCACAAGTAAGGATGAATCTGTGGTTTCGTTGTATCTTGTAGAAGAAAGTATTAAATTTGGAAAATTTGGAAAAAGTGTGAAGAGACGACCAAGTTGCAGCCTTGCAAATCTGTTCAACAGAAGCATCGTTTTTAAATGCCCATGAAGAAGCCACAGCCCTAGTGGAATGAGCCGTAATTCTTTCAGGAGGCTGCTGTCCAACAGTCTCATATGCCAGACAGATGATACTCTTCAGCCAAAAGGAAAGAGAGGTAGCCGTAGCTTTCTGTCCCCTACGTTTTCCAGAAAAAACAAGAAATAATGAAGATGATTGACGAAATTCTTTAGTCGCCCGCAAGTAAAATTTCAGGGCACGGACCACGTCCAAGTTATGCAACAGACGCTCCTTCTTAGAAGAAGGGTTAGGACACAATGAAGGAACAACAATTTCCCGATTAATATTCTTATTAGAAACAACCTTAGGAAGAAAACCAGGTTTGGTATGTAAAACCACCTTATCAGAATGGAAAATAAGATAAGGAGAGTCACATTGTAACGCTGAAAGCTCAGAAACTCTACAAGCCGAAGAAATAGCAACCTTCCAAGATAACAACTTAATATCTGGAATATATGGAATGCATGGGTTCAAACGGAACCCCTTGAAGAACATTAAGAACTAAATTCAAACTCCAGGGTGGAGCAATTGGTCTAAACACAGGCTTGATTCTAGTCAGAGCCTGACAAAAAGACTGAACGTCTGGAACATCTGCCAAATGCTTGTGTAGTAAAATCGACAAAGCAGAAATCTGTCCCTTTAAGGAACTTGCTGACAACCCTTTCTCCAATCCTTCTTGGAGAAAAGATAAAATCCCGGGAATCCTAACTCTACTCCATGAGTAGCCCTTGGATTCCACCAATAAAGATATTTACGCCATATCTTTTTGGTAGATCTTTCTAGTGACAGGCTTACGTGCCTGAATCAAAGTATCAATGACCGAATCAGAGAACCCCCGCTTAGATAAAATAAAGCGTTCAATATCCAAGCAGTCAGCTGCAGAGAAACTAGATTCAGATGTTGGAAGGGTCCCTGAATGAGAAGGTCCTGCCTCAATGGAAGCTTCCACGGCGGCAGAGAGGACATGTCCACCAGATCGGCATACCAAGTCCTGCGAGGCCACGCAGGAGAGATTAGAATTACCGAAGCGCTATCCAGTTTGATCCGTGCAATCATCCGGGGAAGGAGAGCAAACGGTGGAAACACATAAGCTAGGTTGAACGACCAAGGCATCTATCAGTTCGGCCTGAGGATCCCTTGATCTGGATCCGTATCTTGGGAGCTTGGCATTGTGACGAGACGCCATCAGATCCAATTCCGGTCTGCCCCATCTGAGAATCAGGGTGGCAAAGACCTCCGGATGGAGTTCCCACTCCCCCGGATGGAACGTCTGTCTGCTTAAGAAGTCCGCTTCCCAGTTGTCAACTCCTGGGATGTAGATTGCTGACTGATAAAAAGAGTGAGTCTCCGCCCACTGAATTATCTTGGATACTTCTGTCATCGCTAACTTCTTGTTCCTCCCTGATGATTGATGTAAGCCACAGTCGTGATGTTGTCCGACTGAAAGCAGATGAATTTGGCCGAAGCCAACTGAGGCCACGCCTTTAGCACATTAAATATTGCTCTCAATTCCAGAATATTGATTCGAAGAAGAGACTCTGACCGAGTCCACACTCCCTGAGTATTCAGGGAATTCCAGACTGCACCCCAACCCAGTAGGCTGGCGTCCGTCGTCACTATCACCCATGAGGGTCTGCGGAAGCACGTCCCTTGGGATAGATGATCCGGTGACAACCACCAAAGAATAGAGTCTATTGTCTCCTGATCCAGATCTGAGGAGACTAATTTGCATAATCTCCATTCCACTGCCTGAGCATGCTCAGCTGTAGTGGTCTGAGATGAAAAAGAGCAATTATGTCCATTGCCGCCACCATCAATCCAATTACCTCCATGCACTGGGCCACTGATGGCCGAGGATTGAACTGAAGGGCTCGGCATGTATTTAGAATCTTTAACTTTCTGACCTCCGTCAAGAAAATTTTCATAGATATGGAATCTATTAGAGTTCCCAAGAAGGGAACCCTTGTCTGTGGAATTAATGAACTCTTTTCTAGGTTCCCCTTCCACCCGTCAGTCCTCAGAAAGGACAGAACCATCTCTGTATGAGACTTTGTCAGATGGTAAGATGACGCCTGGATCAGAATATCGTCCAGATAAGGCGCCACTGTGATGCCCCGCGGCCTGAGAACCACCAGAAGAGACCCTAGTACCTTCGTGAAGATACTGGGTGCTGTGGCCAACCCGAAGGGAAGAGCCACAAACTGAAAATGTTTGTCCAGGAAGGCAAACCTTAGGAACTGATGATGTTCCTTGAGGATGGGAATATGAAGGTATGCATCCTTCAAGTCCACAGTAGTCATATATTGACCCTCCTGGATCAATGGTAGGATTGTTCAAATAGTCTCCATCTTGAAGGATGGGACTCTGAGAAACTTGTTTAGACTCTTGAGATCTAAAATGGGTCTGAACATTCCTTCTTTTTTGGGAACCATGAAAAGATTTGAGTAAAACCCCTGTTTCGGTATTGGAACGGGACGAATTACTCCCATAGTAAAAGAGGTCTTTTACACAACGTAAGAACGCCTCTCTTTTTATCTGGTCTACAGACAATCTTAAAAGAAGAAAACTCCCCCTTGGGAGATCATTTTTGAATTCCAGCTGATACCCCCTGGGACACGATTTCCAGTGTCCAAGGATCCTGAACATCTCTCACCCAAGCCTGGGCAAAGAAAGAAAGTCTGCCCCCTACTAGATCCGGTCCCGGACCAGGAGCCGCCCCTTCATGCTGTCTTGGTAGCAGCAGCGGGCTTCTTGGGTTGCTTACCCTTGTTCCAAGCCTGGTTGGGTCTCCAGACGGACTTGGCCTGAGCAAAATTCCCTTCCTGCTTGGCGGAAGAAGAGGGGATACCTTTAAATTTCCGAAAGGAACGAAAATTATTTTGTTTACCCCTCAATTTAGCCATTCTATCCTGAGGTAGGAGATGACCCTTACCTCTAGTAATGTCAGAAATGATTTCTTTCAAGTCAGGCCCAAATAGGGTTTTTCCCTTGAAAGGAATAGCCAAAAGCTTTGACTTAGATGACACATCAGCAGACCATGATTTTAACCATAACGCTCTACGAGCTAGAATGGCAAATCCAGCATTCTTAGCCGCCAACTTGGCAATCTGAAAGGCGGCATCTGTAATAAAAGAATTAGCCAGCTTAACAGCCTTAATTCTATCTAAGATATCCTCTAAAGGAGTCTCAGTCTTAAGAGACTCTTCTAATGCATCAAACCAGAAGGCCGCCGCAGTAGTAACAGGTACAATGCAGGCCGTCGGTTGTAAAAGGAAACCCTGATGAATAAACAGTTTCTTTAGAAAACCTTCCAATTTCTTATCCATAGGGTCTTTGAAAGCACAACTGTCCTCAATAGGCATAGTTGTACGCTTAGCCAGGGTAGATATAGCTCCCTCCACCTTAGGGACTGTTTGCCAAGAGTCCCGGACAGTGTCAGATATGGGATACATTTTCTTAAAATTAGGAGAGGGTGAGAACGGGATACCCGGTCTGTCCCATTCCCTCTTAATAATCTCCGAAATTCTCTTAGGAACCGGAAAAACATCAGTGTAAGCAGGTACCTCTAAGTATTTGTTCATTTTACACAATTTCTCTGGTGGTACCACAATAGAGTCACAGTCATCTAGAGTCGCTAAAACCTCCCAAAGTAACAGGCGGAGGTGTTCAAGCTTAAATCTAAAGGACATGACGTCCGAGTCCATCTGATGTAGCACACTTCCCGAATCGGAAAGTTCCCCCTCAGACAGAAGTTCCCTGACCCCCAATTCAGATCCCTGTGATGGTATATCGGAAATAGCTAACAAAGCATTAGAGGCCTCAGCATTTACATTGACCTCTGTCCTGCTGCGTTTACCCTGTAACACTGGCAACTTAGATAATACCTCTGTAAGGGTAGTTGACATAACTGCAGCCATATCCTGCAGAGTAAATGAATTAGATGAGGTAGAAGAACCAGGTGTCGCTTGGGTGGGCGTTAAAGGTTGTGACGCTTGGGAAGAATTTGGCGGTTCACCCCGATTCTCCTCAGACTGAGAATCATCAGACACATTTTCTTTACATAAAATCTGATCTTTACATTGTAAAGCCCTCTCAGTACATGAGGGACAAAAAGTCAGAGGGGGTTCCACATTGGCATCTAAACACATAGAACAAAATGTTTCCTCAGTTTCGGACATGTTAAACAGACTAGCAATAGCAATAATAGCAAAAAACAGAATTTATGTTTACCTGATAAATTACTTTCTCCAACGGTGTGTCCGGTCCACGGCGGCATCCTTACTTGTGGGATATTCTCTTCCCCAACAGGAAATGGCAAAGAGCCCAGCAAAGCTGGTCACATGATCCCTCCTAGGCTCCGCCTTCCCCAGTCATTCGACCGACGTAAAGGAGGAATATTTGCATAGGAGAAATCATATGATACCGTGGTGACTGTAGTTAAGAGAAAATAAATCAGCAGACCTGATTAAAAAACCAGGGTGGGCCGTGGACCGGACACACCGTTGGAGAAAGTAATTTATCAGGTAAACATAAATTCTGTTTTCTCCAACATAGGTGTGTCCGGTCCACGGCGTCATCCTTACTTGTGGGAACCAATACCAAAGCTTTAGGACACGGATGATGGGAGGGAGCAAATCAGGTCACCTAGATGGAAGGCACCACGGCTTGCAAAACCTTTCTCCCAAAAATAGCCTCAGAAGAAGCAAAAGTATCAAATTTGTAAAATTTGGTAAAAGTGTGCAGTGAAGACCAAGTCGCTGCCTTACATATCTGATCAACAGAAGCCTCGTTCTTGAAGGCCCATGTGGAAGCCACGGCCCTAGTGGAATGAGCTGTGATTCTTTCAGGAGGCTGCCGTCCGGCAGTCTCATAAGCCAATCTGATGATGCTTTTAAGCCAAAAAGAGAGAGAGGTAGAAGTTGCTTTTTGACCTCTCCCTTTACCAGAATAAACAACAAACAAGGAAGATGTTTGTCTGAAATCCTTTGTAGCCTCTAAATAGAATTTTAGAGCACGAACTACATCCAAATTGTGCAACAAACGTTCCTTCTTTGAAACTGGATTCGGACACAAAGAAGGCACGACTATCTCCTGGTTAATATTTTTGTTAGAAACAACTTTCGGAAGAAAACCAGGTATAGTACGCAAAACCACCTTATCTGCATGGAACACCAGATAAGGAGGAGAACACTGCAGAGCAGATAACTCTGAAACTCTTCTAGCAGAAGAAATTGCAACCAAAAACAAAACTTTCCAAGATAATAACTTGATATCAACGGAATGTAGGGGTTCAAACGGAACCCCCTGAAGAACTGAAAGAACTAAATTGAGACTCCAAGGAGGAGTCAAAGGTTTGTAAACAGGCTTGATTCTAACCAGAGCCTGAACAAAAGCTTGAACATCTGGCACAGCCGCCAGCTTTTTGTGAAGTAAAACAGATAAAGCAGAAATCTGTCCCTTCAAAGAACTTGCAGATAATCCTTTCTCCAAACCTTCTTGAAGAAAGGATAGAATCTTAGGAATTTTTATCTTGTTCCATGGGAATCCTTTAGATTCACACCAACAGATATATTTTTTCCATATTTTATGGTAGATTTTTCTAGTTACAGGCTTTCTGGCCTGAACAAGAGTATCAATGACAGAATCTGAGAACCCTCGCTTTGATAAAATCAAGCGTTCAATCTCCAAGCAGTCAGTTGGAGTGAGGCCAGATTCGGATGTTCGAACGGACCTTGAACAAGAAGGTCCTGTCTCAAAGGTAGCTTCCATGGTGGAGCCGATGACATATTCACCAGATCTGCATACCAAGTCCTGCGTGGCCACGCAGGAGCTATCAAGATCACCGATACCCTCTCCTGTTTGATCCTGGCTACCAGCCTGGGAATGAGAGGAAACGGTGGGAACACATAAGCTAGGTTGAAGCTCCAAGGTGCTACTAGTGCATCCACTAGAGTCGCCTTGGGATCCCTGGATCTGGACCCGTAGCAAGGAACCTTGAAGTTCTGACGAGACGCCATCAGATCCATGTCTGGAATGCCCCACAATTGAATTATTTGGGCAAAGATTTCCGGATGGAGTTCCCACTCCCCCGGATGAAATGTCTGACGACTCAGAAAATCCGCTTCCCAATTTTCCACTCCTGGGATGTGGATTGCAGACAAGTGGCAGGAGTGAGTCTCCGCCCATTGAATTATTTTGGTCACTTCTTCCATCGCCAGGGAACTCCTTGTTCCCCCCTGATGGTTGATATACGCAACAGTCGTCATGTTGTCTGATTGAAACCGTATGAATTTGGCCTTTGCTAGCTGAGGCCAAGCCTTGAGAGCATTGAATATCGCTCTTAGTTCCAGAATATTTATCGGGAGAAGAGATTCTTCCCGAGACCAAAGACCCTGAGCTTTCAGGGGTTCCCAGACCGCGCCCCAGCCCACCAGACTGGCGTCGGTCGTGACAATGACCCACTCTGGTCTGCGGAAGCTCATCCCTTGTGACAGGTTGTCCAGGGTCAGCCACCAACGGAGTGAATCTCTGGTCCTCTGATCTACTTGTATCGTCGGAGACAAGTCTGTATAATCCCCATTCCAGTGACTGAGCATGCACAGTTGTAATGGTCTTAGATGAATTCGCGCAAAAGGAACTATGTCCATTGCCGCGACCATCAAACCTATTACTTCCATGCACTGCGCTATGGAAGGAAGAAGAACAGAATGAAGTACTTGACAAGCGCTTAGAAGTTTTTATTTTCTGGCTTCTGTCAGAAAAATCCTCATTTCTAAGGAGTCTATTATTGTTCCCAAGAAGGGAACTCTTGTTGACGGAGATAGAGAACTTTTTTCTACGTTCACTTTCCACCCGTGAGATCTGAGAAAGGCCAGGACAATGTCCGTATGAGCCTTTGCTTGAGGTAAAGACGACGCTTGAATCAGTATGTCATCCAAGTAAGGTACTACTGCAATGCCCCTTGGTCTTAGCACCGCTAGAAGGGACCCTAGTACCTTTGTGAAAATTCTTGGAGCAGTGGCTAATCCGAATGGAAGTGCCACAAACTGGTAATGCTTGTCCAGAAAGGCGAACCTTAGGAACCGATGATGTTCCTTGTGGATAGGAATATGTAGATACGCATCCTTTAAATCCACCGTGGTCATGAATTGACCTTCCTGGATGGTAGGAAGAATTGTCCGAATGGTTTCCATTTTGAACGATGGAACCTTGAGAAATTTGTTTAGGATCTTGAGATCTAAGATTGGTCTGAATGTTCCCTCTTTTTTGGGAACTATGAACAGATTGGAGTAGAATCCCATCCCTTGTTCTCCTAATGGAACAGGATGAATCACTCCCATTTTTAACAGGTCTTCTACACAATGTAAGAATGCCTGTCTTTTTATGTGGTCTGAAGACAATTGAGACCTGTGGAACCTCCCCCTTGGGGGTAGCTCCTTGAATTCCAGAAGATAACCTTGGGAGACTATTTCTAGCGCCCAAGGATCCAGAACATCTCTTGCCCAAGCCTGAGCGAAGAGAGAAAGTCTGCCCCCCACCAGATCCGGTCCCGGATCGGGGGCCAACATCTCATGCTGTCTTGGTAGCAGTGGCAGGTTTCTTGGCCTGCTTACCTTTGTTCCAGCCTTGCATTGGCCTCCAGGCTGGCTTGGTTTGAGAAGTATTACCCTCTTGCTTAGAGGATGTAGAACTTGGGGCTGGTCCGTTTCTGCAAAAGGGACGTATATTTAAACACCAAAAAACTCTAAGCCATCTCCGTGGAGATGTTGCCTGTACAACGGCAAAGAGAATGACTGGGGAAGGCGGAGCCTAGGAGGGATCATGTGACCAGCTTTGCTGGGCTCTTTGCCATTTCCTGTTGGGGAAGAGAATATCCCACAAGTAAGGATGACGCCGTGGACCGGACACACCTATGTTGGAGAAATAGTTGTTCTTAGCATAAAATATTGAGCTCTAAATTCAATTATAGAGACAAAAAAAATGTTAATACAAAAAACTGCACTGCGCCTTTAAATAATAAAAGCGCAACAATTTTTCTGTTATCTTCAAAAACGTGTTTGTGGCAATAAAAATATTAATGTGCCCAAATTAATCTATCAATATTGCATCCACTTGCAGAGATAAGAATGAAAAAATATAACTTCGATTTAACAGTTATTTATTTATGACACTTATACAGGCCCCTGCACCACGCCACAGCTCTGCTGTGGCGCCTACCTGCCCCCGGAATACAACTGCTGCTGCTCGAGAAGCTATTCAGGCACCTTGGAAGTCAGGATAACTTAGGCCCCACCGGAGATCAGGACTCTGTTGCCCATGTGATCCAGCTGATACTGCGTGTCTGAGCGCGCGAAAATAGGCCCCGCCACCCGTGGGTGTAACTCAAGCTTGCTAAGACCCGCATGGGTCGCAAAGAAATTAACTAAACATGTCCGTCTAAGTACAAAAAAGGCCATGTGCCTTCTTCCATACACCCCAGATATCAAGTGAAAAACATTGTAAAAACACTGCACTCTAAGGTCAGTGGTATAAACAATGACAGCCCTTAAGCAGAACCGCAATTCCCAGCGTCTAGCCCCCCTTGAATAAGCCTCAAATATTTTACATACTTTGGCAATAAAGATAAAGGGATTCCAGGTACACCATTCCTTTACATATAGTGCATACTGCTTACCCCTCCCCATATAGGGAAAAATGTCAGCCTGTTCTAATGCATCAAGTCTCCCCACAAACAAAAAGACTGAACATACCTCAATGCTGCTTGTAGCAAGACACCATTCTCCACACTGAAGATTTTCTTACACTAGCTTCAGCTGCTGTGGGAACGATCATGGATCTTAGATAACGTTTGCTAAGATCATCAACATCAAGGCAGAAAATAAGATGTCTCCACTCCCCTTGGGAAGAAATAGACTGACGATTTCTCCCTGAGAAACATAGAACTCACTGGCACCATTTTAAAATAAAAAAACTTCTTGATTGAAGAATCTAAACTAACACCTCACTTTACCTCTTCCTATCACTAACACAGGCAAAAAGAATGACTGGGGGTGGAGGGAAGGGAAGAGAGATATATAATATACATATATACACACAGCTCTGCTGTGGTGCTCTTTGCCACTTCCTGCTAGCAGGAGGTTAAATCCCACAAGTAAAGATGAAATCCGTGGACTTGTCATATCTTGTAAAAGAAATTGATTAAAGCGGTAAATTAGAAAGTTGCTTACAATTGCATACTCTACCTGAATCATGAAAGAAAAAAAAAAAGTAAATTTATGCTTACCTGATAAATTAGTTTCTTTTCACAATATGAGGAGTCCACGGATTTCATCCTTACTTGTGGGATATTAAGCTCCTGTTAACAGGAAGTGGCAAAGAGCACCACAGCAGAGCTGTATATATAGCCCCTCCCTTCCCCTCCACCCTCAGTCATTCGGCCAAAGGTATAGGAAGAGAAAAGGAAAGGCTAAAAAGGTGCAGAGGTGACTGAAGTTTACAAAAAATATAAAGAAAAACTGTCTTAAAAAGAACAGGGTGGGCCGTGGACTCGCCATATCATAAAAGAAACTAATTTATCAGGTAAGCATAAATTTACTTTTCTTTTACAAAGATATGACGAGTCCACGGATTTCATCTTTACTTGTGGGAAACCAATACCAAAGCAATAGGACACGGATGAAAGGGAGGGACAAGACAGGAACCTAAACGGAAGGCACCACGGCTTGAAGAACCTTTCTCCCATAAATAGCCTCAGAAGAAGCAGAAGTATCAAATTTGTCAAATTTGGAAAAAGTATGAAGGGACGACCAAGTCGCAGCCTTACAAATCTGTTCAACAGATGCATCGCAGCCTTACAAATCTGTTCAACAGATGCATCGTTTTTAAAGGCCCATGTGGAAGCCACAGTCCTAATAGAATGAGCCTTAATTCTTTCAGGAGGCTGCTGTCCAGCAGTCTCATATGCCAGGTGGATGATACTTCTCAGCCAAAAAGAAAGAGGTAGCCGTAGCTTTCTGACCCCTACGCTTTCCAGAATAAACAATTAATAATGAAGATGATTGACGGAAATCCATAGTTGCCTGTAAGTAAAAATTTAAGGCACGGACCACATCTAAATTATGCAACATACGCTCCTTCTTAGAAGAAGGGTTAGGACACATAGAAGGAACAACAATTTCCTGATTAATATTCTTATTTGAAACAACCTTAGGAAGGAATCCAGGTTTGGTACGTAAAACCACCTTATCAGAATGAAAAATGAGATAAGGAGAATCACACTGTAGTGCTGAAAGCTCAGAAACTCTTCGAGCAGGAGAAATAGCAACTAAAAACAGAACTTTCCAAGAAAACAATTTGATATCTATGGAATGCATGGGTTCAAACGGAACCCCTTGAAGAACTCGAAGAACTAAATTCAAACTCCAGGAAGGAGTAATGGGTCTAAATACAGGCTTAATTCTAGATAGAGCCTGACAAAAAGACTGGACATCTGGTACATTTGCCAAATGTTTGTGAAACAGAATTGACAAAGCTGAAATTTGTCCCTTTAAGGAACTTGCTGATAATCCTTTCTCCAATCCTTCTTGGAGGAAAGACAGAATCCTAGGAATCCTAACTTTACTCCATGAGTAACCCTTGGATTCACACCAATAAAGATATTTACGCCATAGCTTATGATAGATTTTTCTAGTGACAGGCTTTCTAGCCTGTATCAAAGTATTGATGACCGAATTAGAGAATCCTCGCTTCGATAAAATCAAGCGTTCAATCTCCACGCAGTCAGCTGCAGAGAAATTAGATTTGGATGTTGGAAAGGATCTTGAATGAGAAGGTCTTGTCTCAATGGAAGTTTCCACGGTGGCAGAGAGGATATGTCCACTAGATCCGCATACCAAGTCCTGCGTGGCCACGGAGGTGCTATCAGGATCACTGAAGCTCTCTCCTGTTTGATTCGAGCAATCACGCGTGGGAGGAGAGGAAACGGTGGAAACACATAAGCTAGGCTGAACAACCAAGGCACTGCCAAGGCATCTATCAGTTCGGCCTTAAAATCGCTTGACCGGGATCCGTATCTTGGAAGCTTGGCATTCTGTCGAGATGCCATCAAATCCAATTCCGGTCTGCCCCATCTGAGAATCAATGAGGCAAATACCTCCGGGTGAAGTTCCTACTCCCCCGGATAAAAAGTCTGTCGACTTAGAAAATCCGCTTCCCAGTTCTCTACTTCTGGGATGTAGATTGCGGACAGATGACAAGAGTGGGCCTTCGCCCAACGGATTATCTTGGATACTTCTATCATCGCTAAGTAACTCCTTGTTCCTCCCTGATGATTGATATATGCCACAGTCGTGATGATGACTCAGTTCCAGAATATTGATTGGTAGTAGAGACTCCACTTGAGTCCAAACACCCTGAGCCTTCAGGGAGTTCCAAACTGCACCCCAGCCCAGAAGACTGGCATCCATTGTCACTATCACCCACGAGGGTCTGCGGAAACAAGTCCCTTGGGACAGATGATCCGGCGACAACCACCAAAGAAAAGAGTTTCGGGTCTCTTGATCCAGATATATCTGAGGAGATAAATCCGCATAATCCCCATTCCACTGTCCGAGCATGCACAGTTGCAGTGGTCTGAGATGAAAGCGAGCAAACGGAAAGATGTCCATTGCCTCTACCATTAATCCAATTACCTCCATACACTGAGCCACTGATGGCCGAGGAATGGACTGAAGTACTCGGCAAGTATTTAGCATCTTTAATTTTCTGACCTCTGTCAGAAATATTTTCATGGCTACCGAGTCTATCAGAGTTCCCAAGAAAGGAACCCTTGTCTGTGGAACAAGTTAACTCTTCTCTATGTTCACCTTCCAACCGTGAGTTCTCAGAAAAGACAATACTATGTCCGTGTGAGATTTTGTCAGCTATGTTAACGCCTGAATTAGAATATCGTCCAGATAAGGCGCCACTGCTATGCCTCGCGGTCTGAGAACCGCCAAAAGAGACCCTAGAACCTTTGTGAAGATTCTGGGTGCTGTGGCCAACCCGAAGGGAAGAGCCACAAACTGATAATGTTTGTCCAGAAAGGCAAACCTTAAAAACTGATGATGATCCTTGTGGATAGGAATATGAAGGTAAGCATCCTTCAAGTCCACGGTAGTCATATATTGACCCTCCTGGATCATTGGTAAAATTGTTCGTATAGTCTCCATCTTGAATGATGGAACTCTTAGAAATTTGTTAAGACACCTGAGGTCTAAGATGGGTCTGAAAGTTCCCTCTTTTTTGGGAACCACAAATAGATTTGAGTAAAACACCTGTCCTTGTTCTGATTTTGGAACTGGACAAATTACTCCCATGGCAACAAGGTCTTTTACACAGCGTAAGAACGCCTCTCTTTATCTGGTCTGCAGATAATCTTGAAAGATGAAACCTCCCTCTTGGGAGAAAATCCTTGAAATCCAACTAACCGTGGGTCACTATTTCTAGTGCCCAGGGGTCCTGAACATCTCTTACCCAAGCCTGGGCAAAGAAAAAAAGTCTGCCCCCTACTAGATCCGGTCCCGGATCGGGGGCCACCCCTTCATGCCGTCTTAGTAGCAGCGGGCTTCTTAGATTGTTTACCTTTATTCCAATTTTGGTTGGGTCTCCAGACTGACTTAGATTGGGTAAAATTCCCTTCCTGCTTTGAGGAGGAAGAGGAAGTAGAAGGTCCTCCCTTAAAATTCAGAAAGGAACGAAAATTATTCTGTTTACCCCTCATCTTAACAGACTTATCCTGAGGTAGAGCATGGCCTTTACCTCCTGTAATGTCAGAAATGATTTCCTTCAATTCTGGCCCGAAAAGGGTCTTACCTTTAAAGGGAATAGCTAAGCGCTTATGTTTAGATGACACATCAGCAGACCACGTGCTAAAATAGCAAATCCTGTATTTTTCGCCGCTAATTTAGCAATTTGAAAAGCGGCATCAGTAATAAAAGAATTAGCTTGAGAGCCTTAATTTTATCCAAAATGTTATCTAATGGAGTCAACCTTCAGAGACTCTTCCAGAGCTTCAAACCAAAAAGCTGCTGCAGTAGTAACTGGAACAATGCAAGCAGTAGGTTGTAAAAGAAAACCTTGATTAATAAACAATTTCTTTAGGAGACCCTCTAATTTTTTATCCATAGGGTCTTTGAAAGCACAACTGTCCTCAATGGCTATAGTTGTACGCTTAGCCAGAGTAGATATAGCTCCCTCTACCTTAGGGACCGTTTGCCACAAGTCCTGAATGGTGTCCGATATGGGAAACATTTTCTTAAAAGGAGGGGGAGAGAACGGTATACCTGGTCTATCCCATTCCTTCTTAATAATTTCCGAAATTCTTTTAGGAACCGGAAAAACATCAGTATAAGTAGGCACTTCTAGATATTTGTCCATTTTACACAATTTATCTGGTGGTATCATAATAGGATCACAATCATCCAGAGTCGCTAAGACCTCCAGAAGTAACAGACGGAGGTGTTCAAGCTTAAATTTAAAGGACATAACGTCCGAATCTGTCTGAGGTAACACATTCCCTGAGTCTGAAATTTCTCCCTCAGACAGCAATTCCGTGACCCCCAACTCAGAACACTGTGAGGGTACATCGGAAATAGCTAATAAAGGATCAGAGGATTCAGTATTTACATTAATACCTGACCTACTGCGTTTACCCTGCAACACTGGTAATTTAGATAATACCTCTGTAAGGGTAGATGACATAACTGCAGCCATCTCCTGCAGAGTAAAAGAATTAGACGCACTAGGTACTGGGCGTCGCTTGTGTGGGCGTTAAAGGTTGTGACACTTGGGAAGAATTGGATGGCATAAACTGATTCTTTTCAGATTGAGAATCATCCTTAGGCACACTATCTTGACCTAAAATATGGTCTTTACAATGTAAGGCCCTTTCAGTATAAGAGGTACACAATGTAAGAGGGGGTTCCACAATAGCTTCTAAACACATAGAACAATGAGAATCCTCAATGTCAGACATGTTGAACAGACTAATAATAGCCACAAAAGTCGTTTAAACACTTTATTTATTGTTTAAAACTTTGAAAAACGTGTACTGTGCCTTTAAGAAAGAAAAAGTGAACAATTTTTCCAAAACTGCTTAAATAACGTTAATTTGCTATCAAAATTCACTAAAACTAATTAGTATATCCAAAAATTATTGCACCCTATGAGAAAGGTGAAAAAATAAGGCTCTAATGAAAGATATAACAGTTTACAAAAAAGCACCCTCTGCACCTCGCCACAGTGCTGCTGTGGCACCTACCTGCCCCCAGGGAACTTTGAAATCAATAGCCAACACTCCAAGCCAGAGACTACTGTCCAGAGTTACTGCTTGTGCGAAGACAAGCCCCGCCCCTTATGGCCGAAGTTGGAGTAGGCCCAAACACAACCGCATAGGAAGCGTTTTAACAAGCTAAGTGGAACACAAAACATACCCCAAACACATCCCAGCAAATCATGCTGGACAAATAAATAAAAAATAAAACGTTTTTAACAGTTTATCTATAAAACGTTCCTATGCCTCTCCCAGAGTTTCATATCAAGCCCTTACGTCAATAATAAAAAATAATAATAATAATAATAACAGGAGACTCTAGTAATACCCTTCTGTGAAACAGGACTACTGCTTACCCCATTCCCATATAGGGAAATAAATGCCAGCCAGTTCTGATATATCAAGTCTCTTCAGAAAATAAAAGGCTGCACATACCTTAATGCTGCTTGTAGCATGAAACCAGTCTCCACACTGAAGATGTCTCATGGTTACCTTCAGAAGTCTTGTGGGAACCAGCATGGATCTTAGTTACAACTGCTAAGATCATCAACCTCAGGGCGGAAATCTTCTTCTATAACCCCCTGAGGAAAATAGTACGCACCGGTACCATTTAAAATAAAAAACTTCTTGATTGAAGAAACTAAAACTAACAGCTCACTTTACCATGTCTTCCTAGTATAACACAGGCAAAGAGAATGACTGGGGGTGGAGGGGAAGGGAGGGGCTATATATACAGCTCTGCTGTGGTGCTCTTTGCCACTTCCTGTTAGCAGGAGGTTAATATCCCACAAGTAAGGATGAAATCCGTGGACTCGTCATATCTTTATAAAAGAAATGTGGGTTTAGTGTCCCTTCCCTTGACTGCTAATGACAGCTCAGAGCCGTCATTAGCACTCAACTAACTTTTTTGCAATCTGGGGGCCCCCACCTGCTCCTACCCCAGTGATCGGGCCTGCATAGCGATAGGCATCGCCAGGGCTTCCCATTACATGCAGTGACGTTACGTGCAATGACGTGATGACGTCCCTGCGCAACTTTATTTAAAATTGTGAATACAAAGTACAGGTGAAACTCGAAAAATTAGAATATCGTGCAAAAGTTCATTTATTTCACTAATGCAACTTAAAAGGTGAAACTAATATACGAGATAGACTCATTACATGCAAAGCAAGATAGTTCAATATGTGATTTGTCATAATTGTGATGATTATGGCTTACAGCTCATGAAAACCCCAAATCCACAATCTCAGAAAATTAGAATATTGTGAAAAGGTGCAATATTCTAGGCTCAAAGTGTCCCACTCTAATCAGCTAATTAAGCCATAACACCTGCAAAGAGTTTCTGAGCCTTTAATTGGTCTCTCAGTCTGGTTCAGTAGGAATCACAATCATGGGAAAGACTGCTGACCTGACAGTTGTGCAGAAAACCATAATTGACACCCTCCACAAGGAGGGAAAGCTTCAAAAGGTAATTGCAAAAGAAGTTGAATGTTCCCAAAGTGCTGTATCAAAGCACATTAATATAAAGTTATGTGGAAGGGAAAGTGTGGAAGAAAAAGGTGCACAAGCAGCAGGGATGACCACAGCCTGGAGAGGATTGTCAGGAAAATGCCATTCAAAGGTGTTGGGAACTTTCACAAGAGCCACCACACACAGATGGATCCTGGACATGGGCTTCAAATGTTGTATTCCTCTTGTCAAGCCACTCCTGAACAACAAACAATGTCAGAAGCATCTTACCTGGGCTAAAGAAAAGCAGACCTGGTTTGTTTGCTCAGTGGTCCAAAGTCCTCTTTTCTGATGAGAGCAAATTTTGCATCTCTTTTGGAAACCAAGGACGCAGAGTATGGAGAAATAATGGAGAGGCACACACTGCAAGATGCTTGAAGTCCAGTGTGTTGTTTCCACAGTCTGTGTTGATTTGGGGAGCCATGCCATCTGCTGGTGTTGGTCTACTGTGCTTCATTAAGTCCAGGGTCAACGCAGCCATCTACCCGGAGATTTTGGAGCACTTCATGCTTCCTTCTGCAGACGAGCTCTATGGGGATGCTGACTTCATTTTCCAGCAGGACTTGGCACCTGCCCACACTGCCAAAAGCACCAAAACCTGGTTCAATGACCGTGGGATTACTGTGCTTGATTGGCCAGCAAATTCGCCTGACCTGAACCCCATAGAGAATCTATGGGGCATTGCCAAGAGAAAGATTTGAGACATGAGACCGAACAATGCAGAAGAGCTGAAGGCCGCTATTGAAGCATCCTGGTCTTCCATAACAACTCAGCAGTGCCACAGGCTGATGGCTTCCATGCTACGCCGCATTGAGGCAGTAATTGCTGCAAAAGGGGCCCAAACCAGGTACTGAGTACATACAGTATGCATGCTTATACTTTTCATAGGTCCGATATTGTTCTACAGGTATGTACAATCCTTGTTTTATTGATTGCATGTAATATTCTTATTTTCTGAGATTGTGGAATTGGGGTTTTCATGAGCTGTAAGCCATAATAATCACAATTATGACAAATCACGGCTTGAACTATCTTGCTTTGCATGTAATAAGTCTATCTCATATATTAGTTTCACCTTTTAAGTTGCATTAGTGAAATAAATGAACTTTTGCACAATATTCTAATTTTTCGAGTTTCACCTGTATAGCGAAAGGGGGCATGTTGCTTAGAAACCGGTAAGCAGCTACAGACCCCAAGACCCACCATTGGAAAGGTAATCGCCGGACCTTTCCAATGGTGTATATGTCTTGGGGGAAAATAGTAAAAAACAGAAAAATATTAAATTCAGCTTGGTTTTGTTGGTATTGTGATTCAGAGAGAACATACATTTTTAAACAATTTTCCAATTTACTTTGATTATCAATTTTGCTTCATTATCGTATTTATTGAAGGAGCAGAGTTGCACTACTGGGAGCTTACCGAACACATCGGTAAGCAAATGACAAGAGGGCTATATGTGTAGCGAACAATTAGCAGCTAGCTCCCAGCCCCTGTGCCTACCTAGGCATGCTTTTCAACAAAGAAGACAAAGAACTAAGCAGATTAGAAAATAGAAGTACATTAAACAGTTTTTTAAAATGATATGCTCTATTTGAATCATGAAAAAGAAAATTGTGTTTTATGTCCCTTTAAGCAGACCAATGGGGTATATAATGATATATATTGTAGATACACAGTAATGGAACTATAGTTATAATTTAAGTAAAACAAAGCCCCAAATGGCAACAACTAAGAGAGAGATAAGAAACATACAGAATGTTGCAGCACTATACAAATTATTATTATTATATTATTAATAATAATAATAATAATTCTCACAAAGGTTCTCAGGTTTAAAGGGACAGTCTACACCAAAATGTTTCTTATTTAAAAAGATAGATAATCCCTTTATTACCCATTCACTGTTTTTGCATAACCAACACAGTTATATTAATATACTTTTTACCTCTGTGATTACCTTGTATCTAAGCCTTTGCAGACAGCCTCCTTATCTTCACAGGAGTGAGCACAATGTTATCTATATGACACATGTGAACTAGCACAGTCTAACTGTGAAAAACTTTCAAAATGCTCTGAGCTAGGAGGCGGTTTTCAACTGTTTAGAAATGAGTTTGAGCCTAGCCAGGTTTAGCTCTTCAAAAATACCACCAAGGGAACAAAGCAAATTTGATGATAAAAGTAAATTGGAATGTTGTTTAAAATTGCATGCCCTATCTGAATCATGAAAGTTTAGTTTTGACTTTACTGTCCCTTTAAAGGGACACTCAGGTTAAATTAAAGTTTCATGATTTAGATACAGCATGTAATTTTAAACAACTTTCCAATTTACTTCCATTAAAAAAATGTGAACAGTCTTTTATATTTACACTTTTTGAGTCACCAGATCCTACTGAGCATGTGCAAGAATTCACAGACTATACATATATGCATTTGTGATTGGCTGATTGCTATCACATGGTACAAGGGGAGTGGAAATATAAATAACTTTGAAATTTGTTATAAAAAAATCTACTATTCATTTGAAGTTCAGACTAAGTGCTATTGCATTGTCTTGTTATCTTGCATTTGTTGATTATGCAAATCTAATGTGTTGACTGGTCCTTTAATAAAGCAAACATTTTACATGGTTAATGCTTATCAGAGAATAACAACTCATGCAGAAAGTTGTTTTTACTCAATTAAAAAAAAAAAAAAAATAAGAAAATCACTGTAATACACTTTTTAAACATACAGGTGGCCCTCGGATTACGACGGTTCAATTTGCGCTGTTTCAGAATAACGCCCTTTTTTTTCAGTCATGTGACTGCTATTGAAAATCATTGACTGCTATTGAAAGCATTAGCACATGCATACATTAAAATAGCCAGTAGTTGGAGGTGTCCGCTTGTGTTGCAGCAAACACATGCAAAGAAAAGCAAGCCAGACGTGATCAATGGATCAGCTTTCAAAGGAACAAGATCTAGCAGCCACTTCCCTTAGATGCAGACTCAATGCAGAGAACTGTTTGCAGAAAAAGGCAAGTAAAAAACGTTTTTGTTCATTAAACTTAGTTTGATGATGATACGGTCTGTTGTGTGATTAAACACAGGCAGGCTGAAATTAATCAGTGTATAACCAGACCTGAGCAATGGAGCCGTTTTTAAAGGAACAAGATCTAGCAGCCACTTCCCTTAGCTGCAGAAAAATGCAAGTAAAAAAAAGTTTTTCTTCATTAAACTTAGTTTGATGATGATACAGTCTGTTGTGTGATTATTTTGTTTTTGTTCATTAAACTTAGATTGATGATGATACAGTCTGTGTTTGTGTGATAATTTTATTAGGTGCGGTTTAGCAAATGTTTTTGTTTATTAAAGTTATTTTGATGATGATACAATCTATTTTATTAGGTTATTAATACTGTTTCGCATTTAAAGTCTTCATTTCAAAGCTTTAAAAATAATGTATTAGGTGTTACTTATGTCAATTTTGAGAGGGGCCTGGAACCTAACTCCCTCACTTCCCATTGACTTATATTATAAACTGGGTTTCAATTTACAACGGTTTCGATTTACAACCATTCCTTCTGGAACCTAACCCTGGCGTAAACTGAGGGCTACCTGTATTTAGTTGGTACAAAGTATTGTCCCTTTAAGTGCACATTCTTGTGTATGATAACCAGTTATACACAATCATACACTCCACTCCTTGTATGTATGTATGTATGTATGTATGTATATATACACAAGAATGTGCACTTAAAGGGACAATACTTTGATTGCATTGCAGCTCATGTACCTCTATTTGAAATAGTTGCTGTTGGAACCTATGTGAACAGACGATAGAACTAAATAACCTCCAGGTGGAGGTAAGAAATAGCTAGTTGTGTTCACTGAACCCCCTAGTCATAATTAGCATTTCAATACCCAACTATAAGGGAATGTGTTTAAATAGAGATAATACAAGCCAGTCTGCTTAACCTGCAGGCTCAGCACATTTATATAGGCATTTCCTTGAGAATAGGCGATGGTTTTAATAACTAAAACAAGCTATAAAAAAAAAAATTAACTTGAAGGAACCATTTCCCAAAACACTGAGTTATGTGCATATTATAAAAGGGTTAACTGAGGTAAAACAGTGTATGGGGGGAAAAAGTGGAAAAAGAAAAGCTTATAGGTATTTAAAAAAGAATAAAAATCTGCAAAATTACTTACACTTTAGTGTTTCCAAGTGTAGCCTACTCCACCCCCTTATCAGTGTCCTACTGCAAATCCTTTGGTATCATGTAACAAAGTGTGCATACTCACTTATGCAAGAAAGGGGAGTTGAGGAGGAACATCAGATACTGCTATTGTTTGTAGCCAAAAGGCTTGCTCGTTTCCATGGGGATAATGTCACATGCTTTGTGAAAGCTTCACCATTATACAGTGCACTGCTTTAGTCAGGTGTCATGTGACTCTGCCCCTACCGTGCATGTGCACGATTGCATTCTGCTGAAGCTATGGTCTGGATATATGGAAGTGCCCAGGGCGGAGCTTGCTGCAGACAAAACTATGCCTGAATTAAAGGGGTTAATGGGGGATTTAAACAGAAACAGTTTTGAAGGTTAGCTTTGGTTGCATTATATATTTATATAGAAACTTATGTTAGTTCATACTGTTTAATGTCCCTTTACACTGTCATTTACTAGTACACCTGCACAAAAAGAACAGTTATCACCTCTAAGGCACAGCAAATGCATTCCCTTCAATTTAAATCTTCTGAAACCCTGCATGCACATTGTAAATAATCAGTAGAACTTTTACAATAGAAGCAACCCTGGAAAAAAACTAGTATGAATGGCACTAACCCCACCATTATGTCTCTGAGGTGCACCTACACCTCATAGCTGATGCCAAGACAGACCTCTCAACATTTCCCAAAAATTATCAGGGGTAACAATATAAAAAAAACACAGAAAATTCTATATACCTATCAAACATTTAAAAAAAACATAATTTATGCTTACCTGATAAATTTATTTCTCTTGTGATGTATCGAGTCCACGATTCATCCATACTTGTGGGATATTCTCCTTCCCTACAGGAAGTGGCAAAGAGAGCACCCACAGCAGAGCTGTCTATATAGCTCCTCCCTTAGCTCCACCCCCCAGTCATTCGACCGAAGGCTAGGAAGAAAAGGGAGAAACTATAGGGTGCAGTGGTGACTGAATTTTTTTTTTTTTTTTTTTTTTAAATATACTGCCTGTCTTAAATAAACAGGGCAGGCCGTGGACTCGATACATCACAAGAGAAATAAATTTATTAGGTAAGCATAAATTATGTTTTCTCTTGTAAGATGTATCGAGTCCACGGATTCATCCATACTTGTGGGATACCAATACCAAAGCTTTAGGACACGGATGAAGGGAGGGACAAGACAGGTACCTTAAACGGAAGGCACCACTGCTTGTAGAACCTTTCTCCCAAAAATAGCCTCCGAAGAAGCAAAAGTATCAAATTTGGAAAATTTGGAAAAAGTATGAAGCGAAGACCAAGTCGCCGCCTTACAAATCTGTTCAACAGTAGCCTCATTTTTAAAAGCCCATGTGGAAGCCACAGCTCTAGTAGAATGAGCAGTAATTCTTTCAGGAGGCTGCTGGCCAGCAGTCTCATAGGCCAAACGGATGATGCTTTTCAGCCAAAAGGAAAGACAGGTAGACGCAGCCTTTTGACCTCTCCGTTTACCAGAATAAACAACAAACAATGAAGATGTTTGAAGGAAAACATAATTTATGCTTACCTGATAAATTCCTTTCTTCTGTAGTGTGATCAGTCCACGGGTCATCATTACTTCTGGGATATTACTCCTCCCCAACAGGAAGTGCAAGAGGATTCACCCAGCAGAGCTGCATATAGCCCCTCCCCTCTACGTCACCCCCAGTCATTCGACCAAGGACCAACGAGAAAGGAGAAACCAAGGGTGTAGTGGTGACTGGAGTATAATTTAAAAAATAATTACCTGCCTTAAAAACAGGGCGGGCCGTGGACTGATCACACTACAGAAGAAAGGAATTTATCAGGTAAGCATAAATTATGTTTTCTTCTGTTAAGTGTGATCAGTCCACGGGTCATCATTACTTCTGGGATACCAATACCAAAGCAAAAGTACACGGATGACGGGAGGGATAGGCAGGCTCTTTTATACAGAAGGAACCACTGCCTGAAGAACCTTTCTCCCAAAAATAGCCTCAGAGGAAACAAATGTGTCAAATTTGGAAAATTTGGAAAAAGTATGAAGCGAAGACCAAGTTGCAGCCTTGCAAATCTGTTCAACAGAGGCCTCATTCTTGAAGGCCCAAGTGGAAGCCACAGCTCTAGTAGAATGAGCTGTAATTCTTTCAGGAGGCTGCTGTCCAGCAGTCTCATAAGCTAAACGTATTATACTACGAAGCCAAAAGGAAAGAGGTTGCCGAAGCCTTTTGACCTCTCCTCTGACCAGAGTACACGACAAACAGAGAAGACGTTTGTCGAAATTCCTTAGTTGCCTGTAAGTAAAATTTTAGGGCACGAACTACGTCCAGATTGTGTAGTAAACGTTCCTTCTTCGAAGAAGGATTTGGACACAAAGAAGGAACAACAATCTCTTGATTGATATTCCTGTTAGTGACTACCTTAGGTAAGAACCCAGGTTTAGTACGCAGAACTACCTTATCCGAATGAAAAATCAAATAAGGAGAATCACAATGTAAGGCTGATAACTCAGAGACTCTTCGAGCCGAGGAAATAGCCATTAAAAATAGAACTTTCCAAGATAACAACTTTATATCAATGGAATGGAGGGGTTCAAACGGAACGCCCTGTAAAACGTTAAGAACAAGGTTTAAACTCCATGGCGGAGCAACAGTCTTAAACACATGCTTAATCCTCGCTAAAGCCTGACAAAAAGCCTGAACGTCTGGCACTTCTGACAGACGTTTGTGTAACAGAATAGACAGAGCTGAGATCTGTCCCTTTAATGAACTAGCAGATAAACCCTTTTCTAAACCTTCTTGTAGAAAGGACAATATCCTAGGAATCCTAACCTTACTCCAAGAGTAACCTTTGGATTCACACCAATAACATAATTTATGTAAGAACTTACCTGATAAATTCATTTCTTTCATATTAACAAGAGTCCATGAGCTAGTGACGTATGGGATATACATTCCTACCAGGAGGGGCAAAGTTTCCCAAACCTTAAAATGCCTATAAATACACCCCTCACCACACCCACAAATCAGTTTAACGAATAGCCAAGAAGTGGGGTGATAAGAAAAAGTGCGAAGCATATAAAATAAGGAATTGGAATAATTGTGCTTTATACAAAAAAATCATAACCACCACAAAAAAGGGTGGGCCTCATGGACTCTTGTTAATATGAAAGAAATGAATTTATCAGGTAAGTTCTTACATAAATTATGTTTTCTTTCATGTAATTAACAAGAGTCCATGAGCTAGTGACGTATGGGATAATGACTACCCAAGATGTGGATCTTTCCACACAAGAGTCACTAGAGAGGGAGGGATAAAATAAAGACAGCCAATTCCTGCTGAAAATAATCCACACCCAAAATAAAGTTTAACAAAAAACATAAGCAGAAGATTCAAACTGAAACCGCTGCCTGAAGAACTTTTCTACCAAAAACTGCTTCAGAAGAAGAAAATACATCAAAATGGTAGAATTTAGTAAAAGTATGCAAAGAAGACCAAGTTGCTGCTTTGCAGATCTGGTCAACCGAAGCTTCATTCCTAAACGCCCAGGAAGTAGATACTGACCTAGTAGAATGAGCTGTAATTCTTTGAGGCGGAGTTTTACCCGACTCAACATAGGCAAGATGAATTAAAGATTTCAACCAAGATGCCAAAGAAATGGCAGAAGCTTTCTGGCCTTTCCTAGAACCGGAAAAGATAACAAATAGACTAGAAGTCTTACGGAAAGATTTCGTAGCTTCAACATAATATTTCAAAGCTCTAACAACATCCAAAGAATGCAATGATATCTCCTTAGAATTCTTAGGATTAGGACATAATGAAGGAACCACAATTTCTCTACTAATGTTGTTGGAGTTCACAACTTTAGGTAAAAATTCAAAAGAAGTTCGCAACACCGCCTTATCCTGATGAAAAATCAGAAAGGAGACTCACACGAAAGAGCAGATAATTCAGAAACTCTTCTAGCAGAAGAGATGGCCAAAAGGAACAAAACTTTCCAAGAAAGTAATTTAATGTCCAATGAATGCATAGGTTCAAACGGAGGAGCTTGAAGAGCTCCCAGAACCAAATTCAAACTCCAAGGAGAGAAATTGACTTAATGACAGGTTTTATACGAACCAAAGCTTGTACAAAACAATGAATATCAGGAAGAATAGCAATCTTTCTGTGAAAAAGAACAGAAAGAGCAGAGATTTGTCCTTTCAAGAACTTGCGGACAAACCCTTATCCAAACCATCCTGAAGAAATTGTAAAATTCTCGGTATTCTAAAAGAATGCCAAGAAAAATGATGAGAAAGACACCATGAAATATAAGTTTCCAGACTCTATAATATATCTCTGAGATACAGATTTACGAGCCTGTAACATAGTATTAATCACGGAGTCAGAGAAACCTCTATGACCAAGAATCAAGCGTTCAATCTCCATACCTTTAAATTTAAGGATTTCAGATCCGGATGGAAAAAAGGACCTTGTGACAGAAGGTCTGGTCTTAACGGAAGAGTCCATGGCTGGCAAGATGCCATCCGGACAAGATCCGCATACCAAAACCTGTGAGGCCATGCCGGAGCTATTAGCAGAACAAACGAGCATTCCCTCAGAATCTTGGAGATTACTCTTGGAAGAAGAACTAGAGGCGGAAAGATATAGGCAGATGATACTTCCAAGAAGTGATAATGCATCCACTGCCTCCGCCTGAGGATCCCGGGATCTGGACAGATACCTGGGAAGGTTTCTTGTTTAGATGAAGGCTCATCAGATATCTCTGGGAGCCCCCACAATTGAACAATCTGAAGAAATACCTCTGGGTGAAGAGACCATTCGCCCGGATGCAACGTTTGGCGACTGAGATAATCCGCTTCCCAATTGTCTACACCTGGGATATGAACCGCAGGATTAGACAGGAGCTGGATTCCGCCCAAACCAAAATTCGAGATACTTCTTTCATAGCCAGAGGACTGTGAGTCCCTCCTTGATGATTGATGTATGCCACAGTTGTGACATTGTCTGTCTGAAAACAAATGAACGATTCTCTCTTCAGAAGAGGCAAAACTGAAGAGCTCTGAAAATTGCACGGAGTTCCAAAATATTGATCGTAATCTCACCTCCTGAGATTCCCAAACTCCTTGTGCCGTCAGAGATCCCCACACAGCTCCCCAACCTGTGAGACTTGCATCTGTTGAAATTACAGTCCAGGTCGGAAGAACAAAAGAAGCCCCTGAATTAAACGATGGTGATTTGTCCACCACGTTAGAGAGTGTCGAACAATCGGTTTTAAAGATATTAATTGAGATATCTTCGTGTAATCCCTGCACCATTGGTTCAGCATACAGAGCTGAAGAGGTCGCATGTGAAAACGAGCAAAGGGGATCGCGTCCGATGCAGCAGTCATAAGACCTAGAATTTCCATGCATAAGGCTACCGAAGGGAATGATTGTGACTGAAGGTTTCGACAAGCTGTAATCAATTTTAGACGTCTCTTGTCTGTTAAAGACAGAGTCATGGACACTGAATCTATCTGGAAACCCAGAAAGGTTACCCTTGTTTGAGGAATCAAAGAACTTTTTGGTAAATTGATCCTCCAACCATGATCTTGAAGAAACCGTAAAGCAGATAACTCAGAAACTCTTCGAGCCGAAGAGATAGCTACTAAAAACAAAACTTTCCAAGATAGAAGCTTAATATCTATGGAATGCATAGATTCAAACGGAACCCCTTGAAGAACTTTAAGAACTAAGTTTAGGCTCCATGGCGGAGCAACAGGTTTAATTACAGGCTTGATCCTGACCAAGGCCTGACTAAATGCTTGAACGTCTGGGACATCAGAATAGACAAAGCAGATATTTGTCCTTTTAGGGAACTAGCTGATAATCCCTTCTCCAATCCTTCTTTGAGATAAGACAATATTCTAGGAATCCTAATCTTATTCCATGAGTAACCTTTGGATTCACACCAACAGAGATATTTGCGCCAAATCTTAAGATAGATCTTCCTGGTGACAGGCTTTCTAGCCTGAATCAGGGTATCAATGACCGACTCAGAGAAACCACGCTTTGATAGAATCAGGCGTTCAATCTCCAAGCAGTCAGATGCAGAGAAATTAGATTTGGATGCGTGAATGGACCTTGGATTAGAAGGTCCTGCCTCATTGGCAGAGTCCACGGTAGAACCTAGGACATGTCCACTAGGTCTGCATACCAAGTCCTGCGTGGCCACACAGGTGCTATCAGAATCACTGAAGCTCTCTCCTGCTTTATTATGGCAACCAGACGTGGGAGGAAAGGAAATGGTGGAATTACATAGGCCAGATTGAAGGACAAAGGCACTGCTAGAGCATCTATCAGTACCGCCTGGGGATCCCGGGACCTGGACCCATAACGAGGAAGTTTGGCATTCTGACGGGACGCCATCAGATCCAATTCTGGTGTGCCCAATAGCTGAGTCAGATGGGCAAATACCTCCGGATGGAGTTCCCACTCCCCCGGATGAAAAGTCTGACGACTTAGGAAATCCGCCTCCCAGTTCTCTACTCCTGGGATATGGATTGCTGAGAGATGGCAAGAGTGATCCTCCGCCCATCGGATTATTTTGGTCACCTCCATCATCGCTAGAAAACTCCTTGTTCCTCCTTGATGATTGATATAAGCTACAGTCGTGATGTTGTCCGACTGAAACCTGATGAATTTGGCCACAGCAAGCTGAGGCCACGCCTGAAGCGCATTGAATATCGCTCTCAGTTCTAGAATGTTTATCGGGAGGAGAGTTTCCTCCGGAGACCATAAGCCTTGTGCTTTCAGGGAGTTCCAGACTGCACCCCAGCCTAGCAGGCTGGCATCTGCCGTTACTATGAGCCACTCTGGCCTGCGGAAACACATTCCCTGAGACAGGTGGTCCTGAGACAACCACCAGAGAAGAGAATCTCTGGTCTCCTGGTCCAGATGCAGTTGAGGAGATAAATCTGCATAATCCCCATTCCACTGTTTGAGCATGCATAGTTGCAGTGGTCTGAGGTGTAGGCGGGCAAAAGGAACTATGTCCATTGCCGCTACCATGAGTCCGATTACCTCCATACACTGAGCCACTGATGGCCGAGGAGTGGAATGAAGAGCTCGGCAAGTGGTTAAGAGTTTTAATTTTCTGACCTCCGTCAGAAATATTTTCATTTCTACCGAGTCTATCAGAGTCCCTAGGAAGGAAACTCTTGTGAGAGGGATGAGAGAACTCTTTTTTTATGTTCACCTTCCACCCGTGAGATCTCAGAAAAGCCAACACTATGTCCGTGTGAGACTTGGCTAGCTGGAAAGTCGATGCCTGAATTAAGATGTCGTCTAGATAAGGCGCCACTGCTATGCCCCGCGGTCTTAGAACCGCCAGAAGGGACCCTAGCACCTTTGTGAAAATTCTGGGAGCCGTGGCCAACCCGAAGGGAAGGGCCACAAACTGGTAATGCTTGTCCAGAAAGGCAAATCTGAGGAATTGATGATGATCTCTGTGAATAGGGATGTGTAGATACGCATCCTTTAAGTCCACGGTAGTCATATATTGACCCTCCTGGATCAGAGGTAGAATAGTCCAAATAGTCTCCATCTTGAATGATAGTACTTTGAGAAATTTGTTTAGAATTTTGAGATCCAAGATTGGTCTGAAAGTTCCCTCTTTTTTGGGAACCACAAACAGGTTTGAGTAAAACCCTAGCCCTTGTTCCTCTTTTGGAACTGGGCCGATCACTCCCATGGTATGTAGGTCTTCTACACAGCGTAAGAACGCCTCTCTCTTTGTCTGGTTTGCAGACAATCTAGAAATGTGAAATCTCCCCCTTGGAGGGGAGTCTTTGAAGTCCAGAAGATATCCCTGGGACACAATTTCTAAAGCCCAGGAATCGTGAATATCTCTTGCCCAAGCCTGAGCGAAGAGAGAGAGTCTGCCCCCTACTAGATCCGGTCCCGTATCAGGGGGCTACCCCTTCATGCTGTCTTGGAGGCAGCTGCAGGCTTCTTGGCCTGTTTAGCCTTGTTCTAAGCCTGGTTATGTCTCCAGACTGACTTGGATTGGGCTAATTTCCCTTCTTGCTTTGCAGCAGGGGAAGCTGAAGCGGGACCACCCTTGAAGTTCCGAAAGGAACGAAAAACAGAATTTATGCTTACCTGATAAATTACTTTCTCCAACGGTGTGTCCGGTCCACGGCGTCATCCTTACTTGTGGGATATTCTCTTCCCCAACAGGAAATGGCAAAGAGTCCCAGCAAAGCTGGTCACATGATCCCTCCTAGGCTCCGCCCACCCCAGTCATTCGACCGACGGACAGGAGAAAATATATATAGGAGAAACCATATGATACCGTGGTGACTGTAGTTAGAGAAAATAATTCATCAGACCTGATTAAAAAACCAGGGCGGGCCGTGGACCGGACACACCGTTGGAGAAAGTAATTTATCAGGTAAGCATTAATTCTGTTTTCTCCAACATTGGTGTGTCCGGTCCACGGCGTCATCCTTACTTGTGGGAACCAATACCAAAGCTTTAGGACACGGATGAAGGGAGGGAGCAAATCAGGTCACCTAAATGGAAGGCACCACGGCTTGCAAAACCTTTCTCCCAAAAATAGCCTCCGAAGAAGCAAAAGTATCAAATTTGTAAAATTTGGCAAAAGTGTGCAGTGAAGACCAAGTCGCTGCCTTACATATCTGGTCAACAGAAGCCTCGTTCTTGAAGGCCCATGTGGAAGCCACAGCCCTAGTGGAGTGAGCTGTGATTCTTTCAGGAGGCTGCCATCCGGCAGTCTCATAAGCCAATCGTATAATGCTTTTAAGCCAAAAGGAAAGAGAGGTAGAAGTCGCTTTTTGACCTCTCCTTTTACCAGAATAAACAACAAACAAGGAAGATGTTTGTCTGAAATCTTTAGTAGCCTCTAAATAGAATTTTAGAGCACGGACTACGTCCAAATTGTGTAACAAACGTTCCTTCTTTGAAACTGGATTCGGACACAAAGAAGGTACAACTATCTCCTGGTTAATATTTTTGTTGGAAACAACTTTCGGAAGAAAACCAGGCTTAGTACGCAAAACCACCTTATCTGCATGGAACACCAGATAGGGCGGAGAACACTGCAGAGCAGATAACTCTGAAACTCTTCTAGCAGAAGAAATTGCAACCAAAAACAAAACTTTCCAAGATAATAACTTAATATCTACGGAATGTAAGGGTTCAAACGGAACCCCTTGAAGAACTGAAAGAACTAGATTTAGACTCCAGGGAGGAGTCAAAGGTCTGTAAACAGGCTTGATCCTAACCAGAGCCTGAACAAATGCTTGAACATCTGGCACAGCTGCCAGTCTTTTGTGAAGTAAAACAGATAAAGCAGAGATCTGTCCCTTCAGAGAACTTGCAGATAATCCTTTCTCCAAACCTTCTTGTAGAAAGGATAGAATCTTAGGAATTTTTATCTTGTTCCATTGGAATCCTTTAGATTCACACCAACAGATATATTTTTTCCATATTTTATGGTAAATTTTTCTAGTTACAGGCTTTCTAGCCTGAATCAGAGTATATATTACAGAATCTGAAAACCCACGCTTTGATAAAATCAAGCGTTCAATCTCCAAGCCGTCAGTTGGAGGGAAACCAGATTCGGATGTTCGAATGGACCCTGAACAAGAAGGTCCTATCTCAAAGGTAGCTTCCATGGTGGAGCCGATGACATATTGACCAGGTCTGCATACCAAGTCCTGCGTGGCCACGCAGGAGCTATCAAGATCACCGAGGCCCTCTCCTGATTGATCCTGGCTACCAGCCTGGGGATGAGAGGAAACGGTGGGAATACATAAGCTAGGTTGAAGGTCCAAGGTGCTACTAGTGCATCTACTAGGGTCGCCTTGGGATCCCTGGATCTGGACCCGTAGCAAGGAACCTTGAAGTTCTGACGAGACGCCATCAGATCGATGTCTGGAATGCCCCATAATTGAGTTATTTGGGCAAAGATTTCCGGATGGAGTTCCCACTCCCCCGGATGGAATGTCTGACGACTCAGAAAATCCGCTTCCCAATTTTCCACTCCTGGGATGTGGATCGCAGACAAGTGGCAGGAGTGATCCTCCGCCCATTGAATTATCTTGGTCACTTCTTTCATCGCCAGGGAAGTCCTTGTTCCCCCCTGATGATTGATATATGCAACGGTCGTCATGTTGTCTGACTGAAACCTTATGAATTTGGCCTTTGCTAGTTGAGGCCAAGCTCTGAGAGCATTGAATATCGCTCTCAGTTCCAGAATGTTTATCGGGAGAAGAGACTCTTCCCGAGACCATAGACCCTGAGCTTTCAGGGATTCCCAGACCGCGCCCCAGCCCACTAGGCTGGCGTCGGTCGTGACAATGACCCACTCTGGTCTGCGGAAGCTCATTCCCTGTGACAGATTGTCCAGGGTCAGCCACCAACGGAGTGAATCTCTGGTCTTTTGATCTACTTGAATCGTCGGAGACAAGTCTGTATAATCCCCATTCCACTGTCTGAGCATGCACAGTTGTAATGGTCTTAGATGAATTCGTGCAAAAGGAACTATGTCCATTGTTGCAACCATCAATCCTATTACTTCCATGCACTGCGCTATGGAAGGACGAGGAACAGAATGAAGTACTTGACAAGAGCTTAGAAGTTTTGATTTTCTGACCTCTGTCAGAAAAATCCTCATTTCTAAGGAATCTATTATTGTTCCCAAGAAGGGAACTCTTGTTGACGGGGACAGAGAACTTTTTTCTTTGTTCACCTTCCATCCGTGAGATCTGAGAAAGGCTAGGACGATGTCCGTATGAGCCTTTGCTTTTGACAGGGACGACGCTTGAATCAGGATGTCGTCCAAGTAAGGTAGTACTGCAATGCCTCTTGGTCTTAGAACCGCTAGAAGGGACCCTAGTACCTTTGTGAAAATCCTTGGAGCAGTGGCTAATCCAAATGGAAGTGCCACAAACTGGTAATGCTTGTCCAGAAAAGCGAACCTTAGGAACTGATGATGTTCCTTGTGGATAGGAATATGTAGGTACGCATCCTTTAAATCCACGGTAGTCATAAATTGATTTTCCTGGATAGTAGGTAGGATCGTTCGAATAGTTTCCATTTTGAACGATGGTACCCTGAGAAATTTGTTTAGGATCTTTAGATCCAAAATTGGTCTGAATGTTCCCTCTTTTTTGGGAACTATGAACAGATTGGAATAAAATCCCATTCCTTGTTCTCTTATTGGAACTGGATGTATCACTCCCATCTTTAACAGGTCTTCTACACAATGTAAGAATGCCTGTCTCTTTATTTGGTTTGAAGATAATTGAGACCTGTGGAACCTTCCCCTTGGGGGTAGTTCCTTGAATTCCAGGAGATAACCTTGAGAAACTATTTCTAGCGCCCAAGGATCCTGAACATCTCTTGCCCAAGCCTGAGCAAAGAGAGAAAATCTGCCCCCCACTAGATCCGGTCCCGGATCGGGGGCTATCCCTTCATGCTGTTTTGGTAGCAGTGGTAGGCTTCTTGGCCTGCTTACCCTTGTTCCAGCCTTGCATTGGTTTCCAGGCTGGTTTGGGTTGTGAAGTATTACCCTCTTGCTTAGAGGGTACAGAATTAGAGACTGGTCCGTTTCTGCGAAAGGGACGAAAATTAGGCTTATTATTAGCCTTAAAAGACCTATCCTGTGGGAGGGCGTGGCCCTTTCCCCCAGTGATGTCTGAAATAATCTCTTTCAAATCAGGTCCAAATAATGTTTTACCTTTGAAAGGAATGTTAAGCAATTTTGTCTTGGAAGACACATCCGCTGACCAAGACTTTAGCCAAAGCACTCTGCGCGCCACGACAGCAAACCCTGAATTTTTCGCCGCTAATCTAGCTAATTGCAAAGCGGCATCTAAAACAAAAGAGTTAGCCAATTTAAGTGCTTGAACTCTGTCCATAACCTCCTCATACGAAGATTCTTTACTGAGCGATTTTTCTAGTTCCTCGAACCAGAAACACGCTGCCGTAGTGACAGGAACAATGCATGAAATTGGTTGTAGAAGGTAACCTTGCTGTACAAAAATCTTTTTAAGCAAACCCTCTAATTTCTTATCCATAGGATCTTTGAAAGCACAACTATCTTCGATAGGAATAGTAGTGCGTTTGTTTAGAGTAGAAACCGCCCCCTCGACCTTGGGGACTGTCTGCCATAAGTCCTTTCTGGGGTCGACTATAGGAAATAATTTCTTAAATATAGGGGGGGGGAACAAAAGGTATGCCGGGCCTTTCCCACTCTTTATTTACTATGTCCGCCACCCGCTTGGGTATAGGAAAAGCGCCGGGGGGCACCGGAACCTCTAGGAACTTGTCCATCTTACATAATTTCTCTGGAATGACCAAATTGTCACAATCATCCAGAGTAGATAACACCTCCTTAAGCAGTGCGCGGAGATGTTCTAATTTAAATTTAAATGTCACAACATCAGGTTCAGCTTGATGAGAAATTTTTCCTGAATCTGAAATTTCTCCATCAGACAAAACCTCCCTCATGGCCCCTTGAGATTGGTGTGAGGGTATGTCAGAACAGTTATCATCAGCGTCCTCTTGCTCTTCAGTGTTTAAAACAGAGCAATCGCGCTTTCTCTGATAAGTAGGCATTTTGGATAAAAGATTTGCTATGGAGTTATCCATTACAGCCGTTAATTGTTGCATGGTAATAAGTATTGGCGCACTAGATGTACTAGGGGCCTCCTGTGTGGGCATAACTGGTGTAGACACAGTAGGGGATGATGTAGTATCATGTTTACTCCCCTCATTTGAGGAATCATCTTGGGCAATATCATTATCTGTTGCAATACTGTCCTTACTTTGTTTGGACACTATGGCACAATTATCACATAAATTTAAATGGGGAGACACATTGGCTTTCATACATATAGAACATAGCTTATCTGATGGTACAGACATGTTAAACAGGCTTAAACTTGTCAACAAAGCACAAAAAACGTTTTAAAATAAAACCGTTACTGTCACTTTAAATTTCAAACTGAAAACACTTTATTACTGAATATGTGAAAAAGTATGAAGGAATTGTTCAAAATTCACCAAAATTTCACCACAGTGTCTTAAAGCATTAAAAGTATTGCACACCAAATTTCAGAGCTTTAACCCTTAAATTAACGGAACCGGAGCCGTTTTTACATTTAACCCCTATACAGTCCCAGAATGAGGCTCTGTCTATAACTAGAAAGGCCCCCATCTGAAAAAGGTGTCCAACACAGTGCCTGCCGTTTTTCTAAACGTTCCCCAAGATTATAATACCAATAATTAGTTAGAATCTGCATAATATGCCTAGTAAAGCAACTGTTTTAGCCCAGAAAAATGTCTACCAGTTTTTAAGCCCTTTTTGAAGCCCTTTATTCTTTTATGTTTAACTAAGAAAATGGCTTACTGGTCCCCATGAGGGGAAATGACAGCCTTCCAGCATTACATGGTCTTGTTAGAAATATGGCTAGTCATACCTTAAGCAGAAAAGACTGCTAACTGTTTCCCCCAACTGAAGTTACTTCATCTCAACAGTCCTGTGTGGAAACAGCAATTGATTTCAGTTACTGTCTGCTAAAATCATCTTCCTCTTACAAACAGAAATCTTCATCCTTTTCTGTTTCAGAGTAAATAGTACATACCAGCACTATTTTAAAATAACAAACACTTGATAGAAGAATAAAACTACATTTAAACACCAAAAAACTCTTAACCATCTCCGTGGAGATGTTGCCTGTGCAACGGCAAAGAGAATGACTGGGGTGGGCGGAGCCTAGGAGGGATCATGTGACCAGATTTGCTGGGACTCTTTGCCATTTCCTGTTGGGGAAGAGAATATCCCACAAGTAAGGATGATGCCGTGGACCGGACACACCAATGTTGGAGAAATTATTTTGTTTGGTCCTCATTTTATTTGTTCTATCCTGAGGGAGGGCATGGCCTTTCCCTCCAGTGATGTCTGAAATAATTTCTTTCATTTCAGGCCCGAATAGGGTCTTTCCTTTGTAAGGGATGTTCAAAAGTTTAGATTTTGATGACACATCAGCAGACCAGGACTTAAGCCATAACGCCCTGCGTGCTAAAATGGCAAAACCTGAATTCTTTGCCGCTAATTTAGCCAGTTGGAATGCGGCATCTGTAATAAAAGAATTAGTCAATTTAAGGGCCTTAATTCTGTCCATAATCTCTTCTAACGGAGTCTCCATCTGAAGATCCTCTTCTAGAGCCTCGAACCAGAAAGCAGCTGCAGTAGTTACAGGAACAATGCACACAATAGGTTGGAGAAGAAAACCTTGATGAACAAAAATTTTCTTCAGGAGACCCTCTAATTTTTTATCCATAGGATCTTTGAAAGCACAACTGTCTTCGATAGGTATAGTTGTACGCTTAGACAGAGTAGAAATAGCTCCCTCCACCTTAGGAACTGTCTGCCACGAGTCCCGCGTGGTGTCGGATATGGGAAACATTTTCTTAAAAACAGGAGGGGGAGTGAACGGAATACCTGGTCTATCCCACTCCTTAACAATAATATTCACAATCCTCTTAGGGACTGGAAAAACATCAGTGTAAACAGGAACCTCAAAGTATTTATCCATTTTACACAATTTCTCTGGGACCACTATAGGGTCACAATCATCTAGAGTCGCTAATGCCTCCCTGAGCAATAAGCGGAGGTGTTCAAGCTTAAATTTAAAAGCCGTCATATCAGATTCTGTCTGATGGAGCGTCTTTCCTGAATCAGAAATTTCTCCCTCAGATAACAAATCCCTTACCCCTACTTCAGAACATTGTGAGGGTATATCGGATAAGGCTACTAAAGCGTCAGAAGGCTCAGCATTTGTTCTTAACCC
Source organism: Bombina bombina (assembly GCF_027579735.1). Lineage (NCBI taxonomy): Eukaryota > Metazoa > Chordata > Amphibia > Anura > Bombinatoridae > Bombina > Bombina bombina. The sequence goes on along the minus strand of NC_069499.1, from coordinate 255,560,350 downwards.
AGAGCTGTCCCGCTTTCCTTGTAAACCAGGCAGTTTGGATAAAACCTCTGTGAGGGTTGTATTCATAACTGTGGCCATGTCTTGTAAAGTAAATGAATTTGACGCACTAGAGGTACTTGGCGTCACCTGTGCGGGCGGTACTGGTTGTGACACTTGGGGAGAGCTAGATGGCGAACCCTCATTTACTTCTGACTGAGAATCATCTATTGTTCTATTTTTAAGTGCTAAAATATGTTCTTTAGAGTTTATAGACATCAGTACAATTGGGACACATTATAAGAGGGGGTTCCACAATGGCTTCTAAACACATTGAACAAGGATTTTCCTTGGTGTCAGACATGTTAAACAGGCTAGTAATGTAACAAGCAAGCTTGGAAAACACTTTAATCAAAGAAAATAACACTTAGAAATAAAACGGTACTGTGCCTTTAAGAGAAAAAAAGCTGCACAAACTCTGCAAAACTTGTAAAAAAGCAGTAAACTCAACAAAATTTTTACAGAAGTATCATAAAGCCTTAGTAACTTTGCACAGCTATGCAAATAAACAATTAACCCCTTAATGGAAAAACCGGATTGAAAAAACGTCAAGACCGGTAAAAACAACGTTCAGCACCTACCTGCCCTTTAGGAACGATTTGTGGGGGAAAAAAGTTCTTTTACAGCCCTCAAACACAGCAGGAACCTCTGGAGAAGCAGTTAGATGTCTCTGAGGAAAAGAAACTGCGTAACTGAGGCGCGAAAATAGGCCCCTCCCACCTCACTCGATTTTTTTTTTTAGGCCTAGCAGAAACACAACAGAGTGTTTCTTAAACTAGCCATGTGGGTTAATAACCCTTAAACAAGCCACAATGACCCCTTAAAGTCCCTTCAAAAAATGTTATATTTGCATCTTTTCTAAATAAACAAAAACATTTTTTCCTATCAGTGTCACCAGTAACTAATGAGCCCTTCATGCAAGCTGGGATTCCTACCAAGTGTCTGAATACAGCTTACCCTTCCCTCATGGGGATATTGACAGCCTTTTCTAGAAATAACTGAGTCTGTCTAGAAAAAAATAGACTGAACATACCTCAATGCAGCTTACCCTGCAAACCGTTCCCCCAACTGAAGTTTTCCTGTACTCTTCAGCCCTTGTAAGAACAGCAGTGGATCTTAGTTACGAAGTGCTAGGATCATCCTCCTCCTTGCAGAAATCTTCATCCCTTTTCTGCCAGAGAGTAAATAGTACACACCGGTACCATTTAAAATAACAAACTTTTGCTTGAGAAATAAAAAAAACTAACATTTTTGTCACCACACTCACTCTGCCCTTCCTAGTACTTAGAGTAGGCAAAGAGAATGGCTGGGGGGTGGAGCAATATAGACAGCTCTGCTGTGGGTGCTCTCTTTGCCACTTCCTTTAGGGAAGGAGAATATCCCACAAGTATGGATGAATCCGTGGACTCGATACATCTTACAAGAGAAATGGGAATTTCAAAAAGAAACTCCTCACAGATGTATTATGAAATGTTATATGCTTTGATGGATGTCAGTTTAAAGGGGCCCTAAACCCAAATGATTTATTTCATGATTCAGATAGAGCATGTCATTTTAAGCAACTTTCTAATTTACTCCTATTATCAATTTTTCTTTGTTCTTACAAATCTGCTCCATAGAGGCCTCTTTCTTGAATGCCCAAGAAGAAGCCACAGCTCTAGTGGAGCAAGTCGTAATCCTCTGAGGAGGCTTATGACCCGCTGCCAGACGAATCATGCTCCTCAGCCAAAAAGATATGGAAGTGGAAGAAGCCTTCTGCCCTTTGCGCTTCCCTGAATAGACAACAAACAATGCTGAAGCCTGTCTGAAATCCTTCGTAGACTGCAGATAAAACTTCAAAGCTCAAAACACATTAAGTTATGAAGTAACCGTTCCTTTGAAGAAGGGTTAGGACACAGGGAAGGAACTACAATCTCCTGATTAATGTTGCGATCAGACAAAACCTTAGGGAGAAATCCCAAACCAGTGCGAAGGACAGCCTTATCGTCATGGAAGACCAAGTAAGGCGGCTAACATTGCAAGGCCGCCAGCTCAGAGATTCTGCGTGCCAAAGCAATAGCAAGTAGAAAAAGAACCTTCCAAGACAGTCTCTTAATGTTAAGAAAAGGCGTAGGCTCAAAAGGGGTCTTCTGCAAAACCCTAATAACCAGATTCAAACTCCAAGGAGGAGCAGAATGTCTGAATACAGGCCTGATCCTGGATAGAGCCTGAACAAAAGACTGTATATATCAGGAAGTTCAGGGAGCTTCTTGTGTAACAACACAGATAAGGCCGAAATATGTCCCCTCAAGGAACTAGCGGCAAGTCCCTTTCCTTCTCCAAACCATCCAGGAGGAAGGAAAGAATCCTGGATTGTGCCAAAAATATCCACGAGACTCACGCCAGAGTAAGTAGGTCCTTTACACCTTATGATAGATGCGACGGGTGACCGGCTTCCTGGATTGAATGAGAGTATCAAATACCCTCTCAGAAAAACCTCTCTTGGCTTAGACTAAGCGTTCAATCCCCATGCAGTCAGCCTCAGAGAATCTAGATTTTGATGCACAAAGGGGCCCTGTAGTAGCAGATCCCTGCGACAGGGCAACCTCCATGGAGGAGACAAGGACATCCCCACCAGATACGCAAACCACATCCTCTGCGGCCACGACGGAGCAATCAGAATAGTCGATGCGGGCCACCACTCAAGGTAGAAGTGGTAACAGAGGAAATATGTAAACTATGTTGAATCCCCAAGGCACTGCCAAGGCATTTATCAGTTCTGCCTGGGGATTCCTGGACAGCGACCCTCCTCCATAGCTTGAGCCTTTAATATGGACTATGGAAAAAATAAATGGCACCTTTATACCCCAATGTCTGGGGCACTCACGACCTCCTATGACCCAGGCCCACAGAGAAAACGCTTTCATCTCCTGCAACCGACAGTCAGGAAAAGGAAGAGAATGAGGCCACAAAACACAATAAAGCAAACATGTATAAATCCCCCCCCTGTTCAATAATCACCTTCCGGAGATATTAACCCTTGATTCTATACAGATAAAAGGGGTCACACTGTGACCCTGTCTTCTTGTGTTATCATTACAGGTATTTTTTAATTTAACGATCTTACCAGAATCTACACTGTGGAACAGGAACACGGTCTCTCAAGTTTGACAGTTTTGTAGCATTGCTCCTGACATGGACTTGAGTGATAGAAAGCAGGCAGTGAAAATCGTCAACACTGATTGCTTAAGGAGCTGTTAATATGAGTCTGGATGGTTTTGCAGAAAGACTCTCCCTGCGTCTCCAGACCCTAACATTTGTCAGTACTCTCAATGAGAGGCTGACAAGACTACTTAAAACTCCAGTCCCATTCCGAAGAGTACTACCCTCCATAAGAGACTACTCCGAATCTTTCAACACTTCTCTGCCATCCTCCTGTGACGAAAGGCAAAGAATGAGTGGAGTGGGGGAGGTATTTAAGCCTTTGGCTTGGGTGTCTTTGCCTCCTCCTGGTGGCAAGGTTCTGTATTCGCACAATTAATGAATGAAGCTGTGGACTCTCCTCGTATTAAGATGGAAAAGGTCTTTCCAAACTTGTCATAGATCTAATTAATTTTGTACTGACCGACAGCATACTGAAATATCCTCTACTGATGAGGGTTCCTCTGACTCTGAGGATCATGCATCAGAGACAGAAATTGACAAATCTTTTTTATTTAAAATTGAACATATTAGTTCTCTAATAAAAAAAGGATTGTTTACTTTGGGTATTGAGGAGTCTAGTCCTCCAGATAGCAAAGCTAATAATCGTTTAAATTGTGTATTTAAGACTTCTTAGGTTACTCCTGAAGTTTTTCCTATTCCAGATGCTATCTCCAATATGATTGCTAAAGAATGGTCTAAACTTGGCACCTCTTTTAACCCTTCTTCTAGGTTTAAGAAGTTGTATCCTTTACCTGTGGCTAGTCTAGAGTTTTGGGAAAAGGTCCCTAAGGTTGATGGGGCTATATCCACTCTTGCCAAACGTACTACTATTCCTCTGGAAGATAGTACTTCTTTTAAGGATCCTTTATATAGGAAGCTTGAATCTTACCTTAGAAGAGCATATTTACATACTGGCTATATTCTTAGACCAGCTATTTCTATGGCTGATGTTGCTACTGCTTCAACTTTTTGGTTGGACAGTTTAGCGCAGCAGTTATCAGATCCTGAACTATCTAGCATTGTTCTTTTACTTCAACATGCAAATTGTTTAATTTGTGATGCTATATTTGATGTCATTAAGATTAAAGTGTCAGTAAACCTGAAAAATAATGTTATATAATTCTGCACATAGTGCAGAATTATATAACATATTAGTGTTATCATTATAAAACTTAATCCCTTTGAATTTTTTATAAATAGGACTGTTTCTCAGACCCGCTCTCTGTGCTCTTCTGAGCGGGTCTGTTTTTATTACACAGCGCATCGGGCCAGCTGTATAGTCACAGCCCGGCCCGACCGCGCCATAACACTAAGTGCAGCTCGCTCCTGCGCTCAGAAGAGCACAGAGAGCGGGTCTGAGAAACAGTCATATTTATAAAAAATTCAAAGGGAATATTAAGTTTTATAACGATAACACTATGTGCAGAATTATATAATATTTTTTAGGTTTACTGACACTTTAATCTCAAATCTATGTCTTTAGCTATTCTAACTAGAAGAGCTTTATGGCTTAAAATCTTGGAATGCTGACATGGTGTCTAAATCTAGATTATTATCTATCTTTTCAGGGTAATAATTTGTTTGGTTCTCAAATGGATTCTATTATCTCCACTGTCACTGGGGGTTAAGGAGTTTTTCTGCCCCAAAACAAGAAATCTAAGGGTAAATTTAAAGCTAGCAATCGTTTTCGTTCCTTTTGTCAGAATAGACAACAGAAAACCCTCTCCCTTCCCCTAATGCCTCTCGCTCTAATTGGAGACCATCTCCGAATTGCAATAAATCCAAGCCTTATAAGAAACCAAATCCAGTCCCTAAGACTGCATGAAGGTGCGGCCCTCAAACCAGTTCTTCTGGAGGAATAAAGTTATTTCAAGACATTTGGACAGATTCTGTCCAAAATCAGTGGATTCAGAATATTGTTTCTCAAGGGTATCGAATAAGTTTCAGAATAAGACCTCCCATGGGAAGATTCTTTCTTACTTATGTTCCAACAAATTCTTTGAAGGCTCAGGCTTTTCTGAAGTGTGTTTTAGACCTAGAGTTTTCAGGGGTGATTGTACCAGATCCTTAGCAGGAACAGGGATTGGGTTTCTATTCAAATCTATTTATTGTCCCAAAGATGGAAGATTTTTTCAGACCAATTTTGGATCTGAAAACTTTAAAAAGTTTTGTAAGAGTCCCAACTTTCAAGATGGTGACTAGAAGGACTATTCTGCCTTTTATTCAGCAAGGCCATTTCATGTCCACAATAGACTTACATGACGCTTATCTTCACATTCAGATTCATCCAGACCACTATCGTTTTTTGAGATTCTCTTTTTTTTTTTTTATAGAAAAGCATTACCAATTTGTCGCTCTTCCATTTGGCCAAGCAACAGCACAAAGAATTTTCTTGAAGCCCTATCTGTAAAGAGAGAGCAGGGTATTGTGGTGTTTCCTTATTTGGACGATATCTTGGTACTCTCTCAATCATTTAATTTAGCAGAATCTCACACGAAGCAACTAATGTTTCTTCAAAGACATGGTTAGAGGATCAATTCACAAAAGAGTTTCTCGATTCCTCAAAGGTCGCCTTCTTAGGTTTCCAGATAGAGAAAGAGCCATGGACACTGAATCTAACAGACAAGAGACAAATGAAATTGGTCTTAGCTTGTCTAAACCTTCAGTCTCTATCATTCCCTTCCGTGGCTATGTGCATGGAAGTTTTAGATATCACAGTTGAAATACTTAAATCCCAACACTCAACTCTCTCTGACTTGGTGGTTACACCATCACCTTATTGTTCAAGGGGCCTCCTTTGTTTGTCCTTCCTGGACAGTGATCTCAACAGATTCAAGTCTTACAGGTTGGGGAGCTCTCTGTGGGTCTCTGATAGCACAAGGGGTTTGGAATCCTCAAGTGGCGAGGTTACCAATCAATATTTTAGAAAAAAAAAAAACATAGGGTTTGGAAAACCTATATTTCATGGTGTTACAGTCATGATTATTCTTGGCATTCTTTTAGAATTCCTAGGATTCTACAGTTTCTTTAGGATGGTTTGGATAAAAGGTTTGTCTGTAAATACATTGAAAGGACAAATCTCTGCTATTTCTCTCCTTGGAGTCTCAATTTGGTTTTAAAGATTTTGCAGACTCCTCCTTTTGAGCCTATGCATTATATGGATATTAAACTACTTTCTTAGAAAGTGTTATTTATTTTGGATCTCTCTTCTGCTAGAAGAGTTTCTGAATTGTCTGCTCTCTCTTGTGAGTCTCATCTGATTTTTCATCAGATTTTTCATCCAGATAAAGCTGTTTTGCAGAGTTTTGTTTAAATTTTTACCTAAAGTTGTGAATTCTAACAACATTAATAGGGAAATTAACGTTCCTTCCTTGTGTCCTAATCCTAAGAATACTCTTGAAAGGTCTTTACATTCTTTGGATGTGGTAAGAGCTTTGCAATATTATGTTGAGGCTACTAAAGATTTCATAAAGACTTCTAGTCTGTTATTTTTTCTGATTCCAGAAAAGGTCAGAAAGCCTCTGCCATTTCCTTGGCATCTTGGTTGAAGCTTTTGATTCACAAAGCTTATTTGGAGGCGGGCCGTCTCCGCGAATTACAGCTCATTCTACTAGATCAGTCGCCACATGTTGGGCTTTTAAGAATGAAGCTTCAGTTGATCAAATTTACAAAGCAGCAACTTGGTCTTCTTTGCATACATTTACTAAATTTTACCATTTGGATGCGTTTGCTTCTTCGGAAGCAGCCTTTGTTAGAAAGGTTCTCAGTTTGATTCTAGTACCTATGATTTGAGTTTTTTAATTTTTTTTTTAAAGAAAATTATTTTTTGGATTTAATTTCTCAGGGGAAATAGTGTTATTTTATACCTCCCTCTCTAGTGACTCTTCGTGGTCTTTCACATCTTGGGTATTATATCCCATACGTCACAAGCTCATGGACTCTTGCCACCTATATGAAAGAAAACAATTTATGTAAGAACTTACCTGATATATTCATTTATTTCATGGTGGCAAAAGTCCATGAGACTCACCCAATTTTTTTAGCGTTATGATTTTTTTTATATAGAGCACTTTATTTATCCTATTCCTCTTTTTTATGCTTTTACACCTCACTAACTTGGCTATACATTAAACTGAGGTATGAGTGAGGTGGGAGGTGTATTTATAGGTATTTGAGGTTTGGGAGACTTTGCCCCCTCCTGGTAGGAATGTATATCCCATATGTCACTAGCTCATGGACTCTTGCCACCATGAAAGAAATTAATTTATCAGGTAAGTTCTTACCTAAACTAAGTTTTTTGACTTGACTGTCCCTTTAACTGGACTGGGTGTATTTCCCATAGTACTGCACAGGGTAACCCCCCAAATCTTCACAAAGATTCAGATTAGAACACAAACAAACTTGTCCTCAGGCCTCTACAACAGGCCAGATTTTGAGGATTACCTTCCGTTAGAGCAGGTAATATAAACATGTTATCTAATCAGCTCATTATTTCACATGTGCTCCAGTTCAGGCATCCTCAAAATCTGGCCTGTTGGGGAAGCCTGAGGACAGGTTTGAAAACCAGTGGATTAGAATCATATCTACAGGTCTAACCGTAAGAGTCAGGGGAATGAAAATCTAGATTGCAGCATCTAATAAGGAATAAATCCCTGTCTCCTGGAGAGGGTTCATCTTCAGGAGATTTACCTGTGTAAATAAAAAGCCTGTACTTTGGTGCTCTAAAACAGAACATCTATCCTTCTACAGAGTATTCTCTCAATGGACCCAAGGATCGAAAGCTTACAGGCATGTTTTTTTATAGATGAAGTAGTAACAGTGATATACAAATCACTGTGCTTCTATAGGAGGCGCTAACAGAGGTAGGGTATATATAATATAATTTCCTTATATATGCAATTGATGTGATGTAATAACAATAAGTACAATGGTGTAATAAGAATAAAATTGGGCAAAAAATGCACAATTGACAAATATGAGTAAAACAATAAAACAATATAACCATAAAATAGAAAAATTAAAAAGATATATAAACCAGCCAAACAAAGCCGGAGAAACAGTCCAAAGGGAGTCTTCAACTTCCCAAAGCTGGATAGGCAGCTCTCTGTGGTCACCCAAGGTGATGATGTACTTCTGTAGAGATGAGATAAAAACAAACACAGAGGCGCCACATGTGTAGGTCAATAAAACCAAAGAAATCCAAACAGCGACAGAATAAGGGTACTCACAAACAGGGCGGCACTCTGTTGTGCCAGCAGAGACAGGCTGGTATATGCAGCAAACCAGCTGGCTGTGTGACAGGTCTGTACCGGATGTAGTCAGCACTGGAGTTCGCTGCCTGTGTAGCCTCTATCCGATGTTCCCAGAGTGTTGTTTCTCCTCAGCTGGAGCTGCACTGGAGCAAGGGGGGGGGGGCTGAACAGCCCTTAGGTTACTGAAATGGAGACTACCACAACAACACCAGACTGATGTAAAAGTAAAAAAAAAACAGTATTTTATTATACACAATAAAAATACCAAAGGAATTACAATTTTACAGCTGGGTGTGTGAAATAAAAATCTCCCCACAAAGAGTGCAATAGCAACGCGTTTCTCGGGCGGACCCCGTTTCCTCAGGCTTGTGTGGCACGTTGCTACTGCACTCTTTGTGGGGAGATTTTTATTTCACACACCCAGCTGTAAAATTGTAATACCTTTGGTATTTTTATTGTGTATAATAAAATACTGTTTTTTTTACTTTTACATCAGTCTGGTGTTGTTGTGGTAGTCTCCATTTCAGTAACCTAAGGGCTGTTCAGCCCCCACCCCCACCCCTTGCTCCAGTGCAGCTCCAGCTGAGGAGAAACAACACTCTGGGAACATTGGATAGAGGCTACACAGGCAGCGAACTCCAGTGCTGACTACATCCGGTACAGACCTGTCACACAGCCAGCTGGTTTGCTGCAAATACCAGCCTGTCTCTGCTGGCACAACAGAGTGCCGCCCTGTTTGTGAGTACCCTTATTCTGTCGCTGTTTGGATTTCTTTGGTTTTATTGACCTACACATGTGGCGCCTCTGTGTTTGTTTTTATCTCATCTCTACAGATGTTTTTTTATAGCATTATAATGTATGTCTCTCATTCACATCCATAACTCTGCATAGCAAACTTCTTTGAGGAACCTCACAGTCCTGAAGATACTTCTTAGATAATCTGGCACATTAAGTGTGTCCATACATTGTCGTGTATAAATACAAGACTTATATTGTTAACAATTAATGACATTTGGACATCCCATGCAGTCCTAATAGTGCTGGGCTTTAACACTGTTAGGATGACAAGTGTTTATTTCTTATAATATCAAACCTCTTATTTATTATTATTGTTATTATTCTTTATGAATACAGGGACAACACAGATAGCTGCTTTTGATCATCGGGTCCAACACAGAAAAAAGTATCTGAAAATAGGCCAGTCAACTTCCAAACAGAAGAGCAGGACCTTTTTATTTATAAAGCTTTTTATTGTGGTTAAACAGTCAAAAAGAGAAAATAGATACAGACATTTTGTACTTATGCCATATAAGTAATAAATAACATGTCTTCAAGTGAAACATTGGTATCATTACAAACTGTGGATATACATCAAAGTTTGTTACCACCTTTTATAATTTTTTTCTTTAATAAAAACACAATTAGATTACATGAGTTGGCAGGTATCTAGTAAGCGGTTAGCGACGCTATACCTTGCATACACCAATAGAACCTAACGCTGTGCCTACAGTGATCTACGACTAAATAGGTAGCAGTGCTTCTCGCAACACACCAGCCAGAAGAATAGTTGAGAGAGAAAAAAAAAAAAAAAAAAAAAGAAGGGGGGGGAGAGGGAGGAGGGGATTCACATTTGCAGGCGGGGGGGGGGGAGTAAATTGTGGAGCATGGGTTAAGTGACTGTCTCCGTACTGAGGTCAACTAGCAGTGTGTTTGTGTATCTGTTTCTCTGACTTAGTTTGATAGAAAAAGAACAGGTGAAGGGGAGCCGTTTAGAACATATATTTTAGTTTTAAAAAATATATATATATATATATATATATTAAAAAAGTGCTTTGAATCGTATTATAACGTGATAGCTAAACTGATGTTGAATTTACAGAATTTTTATATGTTAAGTAAGGTGGTAAGATAATAGAGTTGTAAAGGTTAATATATGTAATAAAAAAAAAAAAAAAAATAAGACAAGGGTAATGTACAAAATGTGACAATATTTATATTTATATTGTACAAGGTAGCCAATATAAGTTGTAACAATTACAAGTAGCAAAAATTACAAGAAATACAAGAAATAAGCTGGTTTAAAAATAACAAATTTAAAAAGACATAAAATATATGTTTACACACTGTATATGTGGCTTGTGTGTATCTCACTGCAGTGGATAAAAAATGGATAAAAAAGCTTTTGTAAAAAATTCTATCTTACAGCTCAAGTAAGGTATGGTATTTATGTGAGCTGATGATTATTAGAACAGTGCCTTATAAACACTTTTTGTTAAAAAGTACCTTAGAAAGTAGTGGTTCCCAAAACTACTTAGTGGTATAGTGGGATCCGTTGGAATGCATTCATATGGATACGCTATTAGTAATAGCTAAAAAGGGGTTCTTTTGTAGATGGTGGTGGTCTCAATACTATTTATCAGTATGGACTCCGGTCTGGTAGCAGGTATCTAATTCCAAATGGAGTTTTCTTTGTTAGAAAGTCTTGTGGGGTTTCCTGTAGCTTGCGGTGTCCCAATACTCTTTGTCAGTTTGGACTGTACTTCGCAAATGAAGTGTAAAATTCTTTAGGTGTTCCTGTGTCCCAATACTCTCTGTCAGTATGGACTTCTGGATCCTTAGCTGGAATCGTGTATAGCAGCACCAGTGTGTAGTAGCAGTTGGATTTCTTCGGTGAACTAATGTTCTGCAGCACCAGTAATGTAGCAGCAGTTGGATTTCTTACGATCCGTTTGGCGGCAAAAACGGGTTCAAATTTCAAATTACCGGCTTTTTTCTGATGTGACCGGCTATTTTTGAATGAACGTTTTTTGCAATATAACCGTTTTTTTCAAAAACACCTGGTTAAAGGTACAATGTTTCAGAGTGTAGGCAGCTCTACGCGTTTCGGCCGTAGCCTTTATCAAGATGCCATTAAACACTCTGAGGGGCATTTATAAAGGGCAGTGTAGATTGCTATTGGATATCATTGGTGGGCAATCTGTGTTACTATTGGGTGCTTGTGACCACTATCAGCCAATAGAACAGGCTATAGAAAAAATATATACTGAAAAGGAAATTTGATAATTGTAAGGTGATAAACCTGTGATAGGATTCACATTTTGTGTAGTAAAAAATGATGTAAAGTTTGTATCAGGCAACGTTTTTTATAGCTAGTTATGTTAGAGTACGGTATTTTGTAAAATATAATATACAGGTCCAAAATGTCAAAGTAAAAAATGTTATGTGAAAAATAATGATATGCGAAAAACAATGATATGCGAAAAACAATTTTGAATCTTCATGTCTAAAAGATGTGTCTGCTAATATGGATCTAAATGCTCAAATATTAAGGCATTAGTGATTTAGATAAAGTGTGGTGTTGAGGGAGGTGTTTTTATTCTTAAAAAGGTTTGTGATTAATGTTTATCTTTTTTATCAATCTATATTTGGGATAGTTGTTCTTTGTGTTAGATCGGTGTTGATAATATTGATTTTTATAAAGAAATGGAGATTTTTTGGATTAGTGAAAAAGGGGCAAAATAAACTATTAGGTTACACTAAGTACTAATGATTAGTTTTATATTCCAAAGATTAAAGGATTTAGAAGGGCTGATTATTATGTGGTATTTAAATCGTGGATCTTAAAGTGGAGAAAGGGGGGCAAAATAAACTATATTTTAATTAAATAATGTAAATATCGTTGTGTATAAGTTTATTTATTATTTGTTTTAATTAAATGGGAAGTGATATTTCTAGGATGGTGTTATTACATATTTACATTTATATTTTAATTTATATTTTAATAGAAAATCTTCGTTAGACTTTATGATTTTATTTACAATTTGACTTTTATTTTGGTTTTAAATTAGAAAGTTTAGATCGAATTCCATGTTTAATCCATATGGATGGAGAGTTTTAAATGCATAGATGTATTCTGCTTCTTTTCTTAGTAAAAAGTGTTCCATATTACCTCCTCTGAGGCTAATAAATACTTTTTTAATTCCCCAATATTTGAATTTGTTGACGTTTCCATTGTGACATTCTGTGAAGTGTTTGTATAGTTCAGTATTGGTGGCTTTATGTTCTATATGGTGTAAGTGTTCTCTAATTCTGTCTCTTAACATGCGGCTAGTTTGGCCAAAATATTGTAGGCCGCATGAACACTGTACACAGTAAATTACGTTTTGATCTGAACAGCGTATGATTTCTTTAATATTTATGTATTGTTCATTATTATTTGATTTTATTGTTTTAATTTTTGAACTATGTTTACATGATTTGCATGCAATGCATGGAAAAAATCCCTCTATTTTTTCTTTTTTGAGATTTGTGTCTATTAGATTGTTAGTTGTTTTATTTTTAAATTCACTAGGTGACAGAATATTTTTTAAATTTTTTGCTCTTTTAAAAATGATGTCCGGATGATTTTTTATTCTAGGTCCTAATATCTGGTCTTGTTTGATGTAATGCCAATGTCTGTTGAGGATCTTTTTTATTTCATGATGTTGGGAGCTATATTGTGTGATGAATGGTATGAAAAATGGGTCTTCGGTTTTTTGTATTTGTTTGGGTTTTGTCGAATATTGTGTAGTTAGTATTAGCTCTCTGTTTTTTTCTTCTGCTTCTTTTTTGGCTTTATTAATAATGTGGGACTTATACCCTTTCTCTTGGAATCTCTGTGTGAGAATTTCGGATTGTTTGGAAAATTGATTGATGTCTGAACAGTTTTTACGAATTCTTAGGTACTGACCCTTAGGTATATTTGTTTTCCATCTTGTTAAGTGGCAACTATCATTGTGGATATAATTGTTTGCATCTGTTTGTTTGAAATAAGTTCTTGTTTTTATTTCTGTGTTAATGATTTCGATTTCTATGTCTAAAAAGTGGATTAAATTACTGCTGTACTCGTGTGTGAATTTGAGATTCATTGGGTTAGTGTTCATATCTTCTATGAATAAGTCTAGAAGTTCGTGTAGTAAATTGTGGAGCATGGGTTAAGTGACTGTCTCCGTACTGAGGTCAACTAGCAGTGTGTTTGTGTATCTGTTTCTCTGACTTAGTTTGATAAATAGGCTTCCCAGGGTTCCCATATCAAACTGAAGGTGGAAGACTGTTTTCTGGTCCTGGAGACAGTCTTCCATGGATTTAACGTGGTTAATGTATTCTACTACACCTTGCCATCTACGGGGGTTACGTTTTTTCCAGTTCCTTGCAATCAACATTTTGGCTGAGGTTAGGATATAGAGAACTAGGAATCATTGTGCTTAGGGAGTTGTTTTATATCAAGGTGTAGCAAAGCTAGGGCTGGATGAGATACCTCTGGGAGGTCTAGTGCCCCACATACATTTTGGACTTTTGACCAGTATGACTGGATCCTAGGAGAAGACCACCATATATGAAGAGGGGTTACCGGCTCCAAACATCCCCTCCGAATTTGGGAGAGTGTTCTGGATAGATTTTCTGTAGCTTAGTTGGAACCAAGTGCCATCTGGTAAGAAGTTTAAAGAAAAGTTCATACATTGTCACACAGTGAATAGCCGATTTGGTTAGGCAAATAGCTCTGGCCCAGTCTTTTGTCGTATAGGTCTGCTTAAATTCTGTCTCCCAAACCTCTATATGTCTTGTTTTGTTTAGTGTGGGGTCTCGCAAGAAGGCATTTGTAGTGGGTCGAAAGGGGTTTAAATAATTGGAGGTCTGTCGTCCACCTTGTCTCCCAAGGAGTCATACTACGAAGTCTGTCAGGAAGCCCCACAATTTCATTAGGGATCTTAAGCTCAAGAGTTCAAACCTCGAGCTTAGGAGAGAGAGCCAACCTATTCAGCATTTCCTGGTATGTTAATAGTTTATTATCCTCATAAAAGTCTTTTAAAGGGACAGTAAAGTCAAAAAAATCTTTCATTATTTAAATAGGGCATGTAATTTTAAACAACTTTCCAATTTACTTTTATTACCAATTTTGCTTTGTTCTCTTGGTATTCTTAGTTGAAAGCTAAATCTAGGAGGTTCATGTGCTAATTTCTTAAACCTTGAAGACCGCCTCTAATCGGAAAGTATTTTGACAGTTTATCACCACTAGAGGACGTTAGTTCATGTGTTTCATATAGATAAACATTGAGCTAAGGCACGTGAAGCTCCTAGGAGTCAGCACTGATTGGCTAAAAATGCATGTCTGTCAAAAGAACTGAAATAATGGGGGCAGTTTGCAGAGGCATAGATGCAAGGTAATCACAGAGGTAAAAAGTATATTATTATAACTGTGTTGGTTATGCAAAATTGGGGAATGGGTAATAAAGGGATTATCTACCTTTTAAAAAAAAACAAATTCTGGTGTTTACTGTCCCTTTAAGTAAGAAATCTCATTTATTTTCCAGCTGCGGATATGGGTATTAGGCAATCCATGTAGTAGGCCAGTAGTGGAATGTATTGGGGAGGGGTGTGGGACCATAAGTGGGTTGTGGCGAAATTTAAACCAAGCTAATTGGCATTCTTTGACTAGGTGATTAGAGATAGTTTTGGTATTGGCCAGATGCGGGGGGAGCCAAAGAAGGTCAGAGAGATCAACAAAAGGCTTGTTCCAGCTCTCTCTACCTTGTGGGTGGGAGACCGTGTCCCCAAGCTGAAGCATGTGTTATCATTGCAGCTTTGTTGTATAGTCTTACGCTTGGTAAGCCCCAATCCTCCTCTCTCTAAAGGGGAATGCAGGATATTCACAGCAACTCAAGTTTTTTTATTAATCCAAACGTAGGAGTTAAATAGGGCTTGCAATTTGTGAAAAAGGGTCACTGGTATCTGTATTGGTATGCATCTGAATATGTATGTTACTTTAGGAAGGATCATCATCTTCAGGGCTGCTATCCGACCTATGCAAAATATTTCAGCATACTTTTTTGATCTGAGCATAACTCCTATCTCCTTAAGCATGGTGTTATAATTCTCGTTAATGGTAGTAGCTTTGTCATGTGAGAGAAATACCCCACTTTAAAAACAGTAAGGTTTAAGGATTTCTCGCTGTTTTACTTGGCCATATTTATGAAATATGCTTCTTTTGGTCACATTTATCTTATGATATGAAATCTTTCCAAATAACTCTAGTAGGGACATTAGCGGCGGTAAATAAGTCTTCAGGTCAGTAATAAAAATTGTCAAATCGTCCGCAAAAAGCTATAGTTTCTG
This sequence comes from Bombina bombina, assembly GCF_027579735.1. NCBI lineage: Eukaryota > Metazoa > Chordata > Amphibia > Anura > Bombinatoridae > Bombina > Bombina bombina. The sequence goes on along the minus strand of NC_069499.1, from coordinate 255,544,727 downwards.
TTCCGTGTCATGTAACTAGAGGCCCTGTATTTCCCTATTTTGCCTAATCGCCTCTGCCAAGGGCTTTATGGCTATGGCAAATAGAGGGGAGAGAGGGCATCCCTGTCTTGTGTCATTTTTAATGAGCACCTCTTAGGGGAACAAAATCCCATACCTCTAACCACTGCTGTCTGGGACGTATACAGTGCTCCAATAGCCGTACAAAAAGGGACACCAAACATTTTCAAAGTCCCAAACATGTACCTCCATCCCACCCTGTCAAACGCATTTTCCGCATCCAAAGACAGGGTGAGTAAAGGTAGACCCATATCGGCCACCTTGGTGAAAATGTTTAACAATCTGCGAGTGTTATCTGTACGTTCTCTTCCCAAGACAAAGTCCACCTGATCCAGGTGTATGATAGATGGTAGGTGTCTCTCCAGTCTGGCCGCTAACACTTTCGCATAGATCTTAACGTCAACATTACTGAGGAAGATGGGTCTGTAACTTGCACATAGTGTTGGGTCTTTTCCTTCTTTAGGAATGGTAATTATGTTGGCTTCTAGGAATTCAGCTAGGAAACTACCTTTGTCTGCTACTCCGCTGTAAAGTCTGAGTAGTAATGGAGACAATACTGCTTCTAGGGTTTGGCAAAATGCTACTGTGAACCCATCAGGGCCTGGGGCTTTATGTGCTTTTAGATACAGTATAGCAGATTTGACTTCTTCCGTCATAAAGGGACTGTTTAAATTCGCTATAGAGTCAGTAGTGAGGGTCGGGAGGTGGAGGTCTGTCAGGAACTGTTGTTTTATTGTCCTATTGATCTGGGGTGTCCCTGGTGTATCCTCAAGACTATATAATGATGTATAGTATTCTGCAAATGCCTGCCCTATCGCCTTTGGGAAGTGCACTTTACCTGCAGCTGTCTGAATAGCCGGGATGCGGCTCTGCTCTGTTTGCTTCCTAAGTTTATGTGCTAGCAATCTATCTGCTCTATTACCTTTACTATAATAAAACTGTTTAAGTTTAAACAGGTTTTCTTGTACTCTGGCGAGTTCATGTTTATTAATTTCCTCCCTAATAGTTCCAATCTGTTGGGCAATCAAGGGTTTAGGATTTATTTATTTTTGTGGTCTCTAACCTGCGTAGTTCCCCATACAGCTTGGCCAGTGGATATTTGGTTTGTGTCTGCGATTGTGTGGTCTTTTTCATAAAGTGTTCCCGAAGATATGCTTTGAGGGCTGCCCATACTATTTCTAAGCTAGTGTACCCTGTGTCATTATGTACTAGGAATTCCTTGATAACCTCAGCTGAGGGATCTCCATTTCCGACAGATAGTGATCTGGGAGTTTCCAGGATGGGCGACTTTAAGAAGGTTGCATCAGGAAAAGGCTTGCGCTGAAGCAGGACCTTTTTAATGGTTGCACAACCCGGCTAATTTTACTATCCATCCGACAAACTTTATCCAATATTATGCTTAAAAAACAGAATTTATGTTTACCTGATAAATTACTTTCTCCAACGGTGTGTCCGGTCCACGGCGTCATCCTTACTTGTGGGATATTCTCTTCCCCAACAGGAAATGGCAAAGAGCCCAGCAAAGCTGGTCACATGATCCCTCCTAGGCTCCGCCTTCCCCAGTCATTCGACCGACGTAAAGGAGGAATATTTGCATAGGAGAAACCATATGATACCGTGGTGACTGTAGTTAAAGAAAATAAATTATCAGACCTGATTAAAAAACCAGGGCGGGCCGTGGACCGGACACACCGTTGGAGAAAGTAATTTATCAGGTAAACATAAATTCTGTTTTCTCCAACATAGGTGTGTCCGGTCCACGGCGTCATCCTTACTTGTGGGAACCAATACCAAAGCTTTAGGACACGGATGAAGGGAGGGAGCAAATCAGGTCACCTAGATAGAAGGCACCACGGCTTGCAAAACCTTTCTCCCAAAAATAGCCTCAGAAGAAGCAAAAGTATCAAATTTGTAAAATTTAGTAAAAGTGTGCAGTGAAGACCAAGTCGCTGCCTTACATATCTGATCAACAGAAGCCTCGTTCTTGAAGGCCCATGTGAAAGCCACGGCCCTAGTGGAATGAGCTGTGATTCTTTCAGGAGGCTGCCGTCCGGCAGTCTCGTAAGCCAATCTGATGATGCTTTTAAGCCAAAAAAGAGAGAGAGGTAGAAGTTGCTTTTTGACCTCTCCTTTTACCAGAATAAACAACAAACAAGGAAGATGTTTGTCTAAAATCCTTTGTAGCATCTAAATAGAATTTTAGAGCACGAACTACATCCAAATTGTGCAACAAACGTTCCTTCTTTGAAACTGGATTCGGACACAAAGAAGGCACGACTATCTCCTGGTTAATGTTTTTGTTAGAAACAACTTTCGGAAGAAAACCAGGTTTAGTACGCAGAACCACCTTATCTGCATGGAACACCAGATAAGGAGGAGAACACTGCAGAGCAGATAATTCTGAAACTCTTCTAGCAGAAGAAATTGCAACCAAAAACAAAACTTTCCAAGATAATAACTTAATATCAACGGAATGTAAGGGTTCAAACGGAACCCCCTGAAGAACTGAAAGAACTAAATTGAGACTCCAAGGAGGAGTCAAAGGTTTGTAAACAGGCTTGATTCTAACCAGAGCCTGAACAAAGGCTTGAACATCTGGCACAGCTGCCAGCTTTTTGTGAAGTAACACAGACAAGGCAGAAATCTGTCCTTTCAAAGAACTTGCAGATAATCCTTTCTCCAAACCTTCTTGAAGAAAGGATAGAATCTTAGGAATTTGTATCTTGTCCCAAGGGAATCCTTTAGATTCACACCAATAGATATATTTTTTCCATATTTTGTGGTAGATTTTTCTAGTTACAGGCTTTCTGAACAAGAGTATCAATGACAGAATCTGAGAACCCTCGCTTTGATAAGATCAAGCGTTCAATCTCCAAGCAGTCAGTTGGAGTGAGACCAGATTCGGATGTTCGAACGGACCTTGAACAAGAAGGTCTCGTCTCAAAGGTAGCTTCCATGGTGGAGCCGATGACATATTCACCAGGTCTGCATACCAAGTCCTGCGTGGCCATGCAGGAGCTATCAAGATCACCGATGCCCTCTCCTGATTGATCCTGGCTACCAGCCTGGGGATGAGAGGAAACGGTGGGAATACATAAGCTAGTTTGAAGGTCCAAGGTGCTACTAGTGCATCTACTAGAGTCGCCTTGGGATCCCTGGATCTGGACCCGTAGCAAGGAACCTTGAAGTTCTGACGAGAGGCCATCAGATCCATGTCTGGAATGCCCCACAGTTGAGTGATTTGGGCAAAGATTTCCGGATGGAGTTCCCACTCCCCCGGATGAAATGTCTGACGACTCAGAAAATCCGCTTCCCAGTTTTCCACTCCTGGAATGTGGATTGCAGACAAGTGGCAGGAGTGAGTCTCCGCCCATTGAATGATTTTGGTCACTTCTTCCATCGCCAGGGAACTCCTTGTTCCCCCCTGATGGTTGATGTACGCAACAGTCGTCATGTTGTCTGATTGAAACCGTATGAACTTGGTCTTTGCTAGCTGAGGCCAAGCCTTGAGAGCATTGAATATCGCTCTCAGTTCCAGAATATTTATCGGGAGAATAGATTCTTCCCGAGACCAAAGACCCTGCACTTTCAGGGGTCCCCAGACCGCGCCCCAGCCCACCAGACTGGCGTCGGTCGTGACAATGACCCACTCTGGTCTGCGGAAGCTCATCCCCTGTGACAGGTTGTCCAGGGACCGCCACCAACTGAGTGAATCTCTGGTCCTCTGATCTACTTGTATCGTCGGAGACAAGTCTGTATAGTCCCCATTCCACTGACTGAGCATGCACAGTTGTAATGGTCTTAGATGAATTCGCGCAAAAGGAACTATGTCCATTGCCGCTACCATCAAACCTATTACTTCCATGCACTGCGCTATGGAAGGAAGAGGAACAGAATGAAGTATTTGACAAGAGTTTAGAAGTTTTGATTTTCTGGCCTCTGTCAGAAAAATCCTCATTTCTAAGGAGTCTATTATTGTTCCCAAGAAGGGAACCCTTGTTGACGGAGATAGAGAACTTTTTTCTACGTTCACTTTCCATCCGTGAGATCTGAGAAAGGCCAGGACAATGTCCGTGTGAGCCTTTGCTTGTGGAAGGGACGACGCTTGAATCAGAATGTCGTCCAAGTAAGGTACTACTGCAATGCCCCTTGGTCTTAGCACCGCTAGAAGGGACCCTAGTACCTTTGTGAAGATTCTTGGAGCAGTGGCTAATCCGAACGGAAGTGCCACAAACTGGTAATGCTTGTCCAGGAATGCGAACCTTAGGAACCGATGATGTTCCTTGTGGATAGGAATATGTAGATACGCATCCTTTAAATCCACCGTGGTCATGAATTGACCTTCCTGGATGGAAGGAAGAATTGTTCGAATGGTTTCCATTTTGAACGATGGAACCTTGAGAAACTTGTTTAGGATCTTGAGATCTAAGATTGGTCTGAATGTTCCCTCTTTTTTGGGAACTACGAACAGATTGGAGTAGAACCCCATCCCTTGTTCTCCTAATGGAACAGGATGAATCACTCCCATTTTTAACAGGTCTTCTACACAATGTAAGAATGCCTGTCTTTTTATGTGGTCTGAAGACAATTGAGACCTGTGGAACCTCCCCCTTGGGGGAAGCCCCTTGAATTCCAGAAGATAACCTTGGGAGACTATTTCTAGCGCCCAAGGATCCAGAACATCTCTTGCCCAAGCCTGAGCGAAGAGAGAGAGTCTGCCCCCCACCAGATCCGGTCCCGGATCGGGGGCCAACATCTCATGCTGTCTTGGTAGCAGGTTTCTTGGCCTGCTTTCCTTTGTTCCAGCCTTGCATTGGCCTCCAGGCTGGCTTGGCTTGAGAAGTATTACCCTCTTGCTTAGAGGACGTAGCACTTGGGGCTGGTCCGTTTCTGCGAAAGGGACGAAAATTAGGTTTATTTTTGGCCTTGAAAGACCTATCCTGAGGAAGGGCGTGGCCCTTGCCCCCAGTGATATCAGAAATAATCTCTTTCAAGTCAGGGCCAAACAGCGTTTTCCCCTTGAAAGGAATGTTAAGCAATTTGTTCTTGGAAGACGCATCCGCTGACCAAGATTTTAGCCAAAGCGCTCTGCGCGCCACAATAGCAAAACCAGAATTTTTCGCCGCTAACCTAGCCAATTGCAAAGTGGCGTCTAGGGTGAAAGAATTAGCCAATTTGAGAGCATGAATTCTGTCCATAATCTCCTCATAAGAAGAATTTTTATTGAGCGCCTTTTCTAGTTCATCGAACCAGAAACACGCTGCTGTAGTGACAGGAACAATGCATGAAATTGGTTGTAGAAGGTAACCTTGCTGAACAAACATCTTTTTAAGCAAACCCTCTAATTTTTTATCCATAGGATCTTTGAAAGCACAACTATCTTCTATGGGTATAGTGGTGCGTTTGTTTAGAGTAGAAACCGCCCCCTCGACCTTGGGGACTGTCTGCCATAAGTCCTTTCTGGGGTCGACCATAGGAAACAATTTCTTAAATATGGGTGGGAGGGACGAAAGGTATACCGGGCCTTTCCCATTCTTTATTTACAATGTCCGCCACCCGCTTGGGTATAGGAAAAGCTTCGGGGGGCCCCGGGACCTCTAGGAACTTGTCCATTTTACATAATTTCTCTGGAATGACCAAATTCTCACAATCATCCAGAGTAGATAACACCTCCTTAAGCAGAGCGCGGAGATGTTCCAATTTAAATTTAAATGTAATCACATCAGGTTCAGCTTGTTGAGAAATTTTCCCTGAATCTGAAATTTCTCCCTCAGACAAAACCTCCCTGGCCCCCTCAGACTGGTGTAGGGGCACTTCAGAACCAATATCATCAGCGTCCTCATGCTCTTCAGTATTTTCTAAAACAGAGCAGTCGCGCTTTCGCTGATAAGTGGGCATTTTGGCTAAAATGTTTTTGATAGAATTATCCATTACAGCCGTTAATTGTTGCATAGTAAGGAGTATTGGCGCACTAGATGTACTAGGGGCCTCCTGTGTGGGCAAGACTGGTGTAGACGAAGGAGGGGATGATGCAGTACCATGCTTACTCCCCTCACTTGAGGAATCATCTTGGGCATCATTTTCTCTAAATTTTGTGTCACATAAATCACATCTATTTAAATGAGAAGGAACCTTGGCTTCCCCACATACAGAACACAGTCTATCTGATAGTTCAGACATGTTAAACAGGCATAAACTTGATAACAAAGTACAAAAAACGTTTTAAAATAAAACCGTTACTGTCACTTTAAATTTTAAACTGAACACACTTTATTACTGCAAATGTGAAAAAGTATGAAGGAATTGTTCAAAATTCACCAAAATTTCACCACAGTGTCTTAAAGCCTTAAAAGTATTGCACACCAAATTTGGAAGCTTTAACCCTTAAAATAACGGAACCGGAGCCGTTTTTATATTTAACCCCTTTACAGTCCCTGGTATCTGCTTTGCTGAGACCCAACCAAGCCCAAAGGGGAATACGATACCAAATGACGCCTTCAGAAAGTCTTTTCTATGTATCAGAGCTCCTCACACATGCATCTGCATGTCATGCTTCCCAAAAACAAGTGCGCAATAGAGGCGCGAAAATGAGACTCTGCCTATGATTAGGGAAAGCCCCTAGAGAATAAGGTGTCCAATACAGTGCCTGCCGGTTATTTTACATAATTCCCAAGATTAAAATAATTCCTCAAGGCTATGGAGTATAAAATATGCTTATATATAAATCGTTTTAGCCCAGAAAATGTCTACAGTCTTAAAAGCCCTTGTGAAGCCCTTTTTTTCTTTATGTAATAAAAATGGCTTACCGGATCCCATAGGGAAAATGACAGCTTCCAGCATTACATCGTCTTGTTAGAAATGTGTCATACCTCAAGCAGCTAAAGTCTGCTCACTGTTTCCCCCAACTGAAGTTAATTCCTCTCAACAGTCCTGTGTGGAAACAGCCATCGATTTTAGTAACGGTTGCTAAAATCATTTTCCTCTTACAAACAGAAATCTTCATCTCTTTTCTGTTTCAGAGTAAATAGTACATACCAGCACTATTTTAAAATAACAAACTCTTGATTGAATAATAAAAACTACAGTTAAACACCAAAAAACTCTAAGCCATCTCCGTGGAGATGTTGCCTGTACAACGGCAAAGAGAATGACTGGGGAAGGCGGAGCCTAGGAGGGATCATGTGACCAGCTTTGCTGGGCTCTTTGCCATTTCCTGTTGGGGAAGAGAATATCCCACAAGTAAGGATGACGCCGTGGACCGGACACACCTATGTTGGAGAAAGTCAATAATAAAATGTTTGAAATTATCATTAAATACATTTATGTTAGATTATACAATTATTCTGTGCTTTGAATAGCAGAAAATGTTATAATATTAGAAAGTTTTAGACTGCCCCACCCGCCTACTTTAAAATGCCACCCAGCTGGCAACATTTTCTATGGCGAACTCTGAAGGAGTATCCTACTATATTTCATGGATCGGGTTAGGGCACTGGCTTTCAAACCTGTCCTCAGACCTCTCTAACAGTCCACATTTTGAGGCTATCTGAACTAGAGCACAGGTGAAATAATCAGCTACTTACTTAACATGGTTATTTTACCTACTCTTAAACAAGGTAATTCTGAAAACCTGGCCTGTTGGGGAGCCCTGAGGACAAGTTTGAAAACCAGTGGGTTAGGTTATTATGTTGTGATTTATTGAGAGATATGGCTACTATGTGAACCTATACCCTTCCCATAAAGTAATATAGTAATCTTTTTATTACAAAACTTTTGGATACATGAAGAATGGAGAATATTATTTCTTTACAGTTTGACCCAAAAAAAAATAAAAAAAAAGAACAGTCCTAACATTATTATGAATAGTATCGATGTTGATAATAAGTTATATTTTTATTATATTTGCATTACATATTTGTATTAACATTATTCTTCTCTTTTTAATTATCATTATTAAAACTACCGACATATTAAATAGTGCTACCACAGGGCACATTTCATATATAAGGATGAGACAAAACTAAAAAAGGTGAGAATAACCTTGCTATTGAGAACACTCACATATATAAACACAGAAATTACATAATTTCATTGGCTTTTCATCTATATAGGATAGGCACAGAACAATTACACTTAAATATAAATACAGTAAACAAACAGTATTTCTTTTGGTTTGCATCCTTTTTAACTTGGTCCCCTCTCGCCCTACAAAGCATATCCCTGGCCAGAGGGAAGCGGGAAGCCTGAACTGGCCAACTCTGTTCTTTATGGGGATTTTTCTTTTTTTTTTTTTGGTCAGGATGTGGGAATGGAAACTTTCTGCTGCCGGTGAAGTGTTTGACTTAACACTGTGTGTGCCTGCTAAAGCCTTCATTTCCATGCAAGGCATTAACTACAGTAAAAAACAATTGCTTCTGTATTTTAAAAAAAAAAGCATAACTATATGACAGTAATTGCAAAACTACATAAACGTTTAAGTCAGACAAAGCAACATCAGTGAGTTAGAGTCACAAACTGTGCACTTTAGAAATATTAGAATAGTTTTAGGAGCTCTATTGCGACAGAAAGTATTATGATCTGCTGCAGACGTAAATAAGGCATATTACTTTGACTTTTCAGTCTCAGAGTCGGAACCTTAAAATATAAAAAATTCTACATTTTTTAGAGATGAGGAGATGTGGCATGCAGTAATCATCACACATTATGGTGTGGTTATAAAACCATGTTTACAGAGAACTGCTGTGAATAGGTTAATAGAACGTAGAGAACTTAGGAAAAAAGCAGGAGGATGGAGGAGTCCAGCCAGGAGAGTTATTAAACTGTATACGTGGAAAGAGGAGGCATTGAGCCAGAGCTCAGAAATCAGGGAGATGGGGCCTCTTGAAAAAGGTGTATGGAACACCATAAGACCGCTCACCCATGTAACATCTTGTCTATTTTTAATGACCACATGTCACTGGTATCAAATGGGTTACAAAGAGCAATTTAAGAGGTAAAGTGGAATCACAAAAAAAAAAAAAAGTATGAAAAGTATGAAATATTAGCTCAGAGAAAGCCGAATATGAAAAAAAAATCACCATTTTCACATCTAACACAATTTGACAAGAATAGTCATATTTTTATTAGTGCATTCACATGTTGACTGAGAAAACAGACCTTTTACGCAATTCAATAATCTATTCATGAATAGTTATTAAAAACATACTGAAAATGTAGATTGATTTCCCCCCCAATTAATTACAGTAGCTGCAATAGCCATTTATAGGGGATCTGAATATAAATTAATACACATTTTCATCTATATACCCCCTTACTCCAATAATCCAAATCCGAAATGCACTGTACACATTCTAAAAAAAAAAAAAAAAAGAATATTAGCATTAAGTATAAATATAATGGTGATACAAATGACAAAATAATAGAGAAGTCACTTTAAAAATAAATGTTGCTATAGGGAGGTCCTGCAGTAATCTCCAGCCCAATGTGCTACACACTCCTCTGGCAGTAAAAGGATTAAATGCCCCGGATGGAAAGGGAGGAGTATGCAATGAGCTGTCACCCCTCCTAAATTCCCGGAGATGCGGGTGGGAGAGGGGTGGAAAGCATCTGGAAGCAGCTCCTAATAAACACTAGACAATCAAACGACAAGTGGTAAAAGCCAAGGGGGAAAAAAAAACTTAGGGACAACAGAAGGTCACAGAGGAGAGAGTGACAACCATGTTTCTTATCCAGTTAGATGAATATAAAGGCAGGAACAATCCCCAACTTACTGCCGCCTATTCTCAAAAAGACAGTACAATGTGTTCCTGGGGGCTTGTGACAGGGCAGATTGCTATACTAGTAGAAACTGGAATGCACACTCTTTAATGCAACTGTCACCGTTTGCTTAGGCTTAAAAGGGACACTGAAACCAAAATGTTTCTTTCGTGATTCAGATAGAGCATGCAATTTTAAGTAACTTTCTAATTTACTCCTATTATTACATTTTCTTCGTTCTCTTGCTATCTTTATTTGAAAAAGGCACCTAAGCTTTTTTTTGGTTCAGAACTCTGGACAGCACTGAACAACCCAGGTTAATCACCAAAAATGGGCCGGCATCTAAACTTACATTTCAAATAAAGATACCAAGAGAATGAAGAAAATTTGATATAGACACAGCATGTAATTTTAAGCAACTTTCTAATATACTCCTATTATAATTTTTCTTCATTCTCTTGTCATCTTTAATTGAAAAAAACAGTCATGTAAAGCTTAGGATCCAGCCCATTTTTGATTTAGCACCTGGGCAGCGCTTGCTAATTGGTGTCTAAATGAAGCCACCAATCAGCAATAAAGATACCAAGAGAACAAAGAAAAAATGATAATAGGAGTAAATTAGAAAATTGCTTCAAATTGCATGCTCTATCTGAATCATGAACGTTTAATTTTGACTAGACTATTCCTTTAAACAAAATAGTATACCTTCCATTTTGTGCATTATTCAGCACGCTTAATACCCAAGGCAGAACATGCCGTGATCTGAGATGTCATCGCAGAAAATGCAACATGTTTGCAGAAAGAACAGGACACATGCAGGAACTGTTAGCACTTTCGCTTTGCAGAGCTGCTCTGCATCAGGCTGTCATCTTCAAACAGTGCTGATTTCTGGCTGCACTGTGTAGGTTTTCCTAACAAACGACAAGCAGAGCAAAGTACTGTTTGAAGAGAACAGTCAAATATGAAACAGGACTGGCTCTCATGGATTTTTTAAACCACACCCCTAGCCTTTTTCTAGTCTAAAAAGCTGTGACTCGAATATTTTTACTTTATATTATATGTAAGACCAAGAGCAAAAGGAAACAAATTTATTCGAGACATTTTAAAATCTTAATTTCTTTTTTTTCTGCAGCTAATTTGCAATGAGATTTTCAACTGCTGTAATATATTATACATCTTTTTAAAAATGGCTTTATTCTCCAGTTAATAAACACGAAATTCAAATGGTGTTTTGGTGTAACTGCGTAATATAAAATTAATTTAATTTCAAAATGACCTGCAGAAAAAAATGCCACTAAAAAAATGTAATCGCAGAAAGTGAAAAAAAGTTCTGCCTCTGGGCACTTAAAGGGACAGTCTACACCAGAATTGTTATTGTTTAAAAAGATAGATAATCCATTTATTACCCATTCCCCAGATTTGCATAACCAACACAGTTATAATAATATATTTTTACCTCCGATTACCTTGTATCTAAGCCTCTGCAGACTTCCCTCTTATCTCAGTGCTTTGACGGACATGCAGTTTAGCCAATCAGTGCAGACTCCTAAATAACTCCACAGGAGTGTGCACAATGTTATCTATATGACACACATGAACTAGTACTGTCTAACTGTGAAAAACCTTTCAAAATGCTCTGAGCTAAGAGGCGGTTTCAACGGTTTAGAAATCAGTTTGTGCCTAACTAGGTTTAGCTTTTCAAAAATACCACCAAGGGAACAAAGCAAATTTATTGAGATATATATATTGAGAAAAAATGGGTTTGTGATAACGGCGCAAAAACAGGTGTTAGTCTCAAAAATCCCTATTAGAGGAAAGATGCATGTATGTCACTATGCTGCCCCAATTTACTTATTAGGATAGTGGGATCCCCAAAACCCCACAGTCCTAATAAAGAAAAGATATTGAGCCAAGAGAAAGTAAAAAGTGGAGGGCGCTCAGTGTAGAGGACTATACGAGGGAAAGAACTCTAAATAAGTATAAAACTAGCGTGGGTGATGGTAAAATATATATATATATATATATATATATATATATATATATATATAAATCAATAAGATACCATGGGCACAATGTATCAAAATGTATCAAAACAACGGTCCCAATGATGGTATTTCCAGAAAATGAATGGTTGAATAAGTCGTATTAAAATAGCTATTGATATGCCTACAGTAGTATTACCATGTAGCAGAAGAAGGGAAATGACTCTATATAAAACGTGTAGAAGTCAATAGTAAAGATAAAAATATTAAGTATTAACTCTAACAGAAACACAATAAACCATCAAATTATTATAGTGTGATACTATGTGGAAAAACGGAGAAAGTGTGAAAATCCCAATGCTTTGTGGCACACTATCACCTCAGGGGATTCTACTTACTCTCCTTAACCTCAATCCATATGAGGTAAGTGTCGCGCAGGGTAAGTAGAAAGACTTTCCTTGTAGTGTCAAGTATCCTCCGGCTTGTGGATGTCTCCCAGCACCTCCGCTCACATACGTAAATGAGAAGAGAGAGAGAGCAATAATAGTGCAACCCTGTTGAATTTACAGTACTATGCACAATATAACCTAAGAATATTACTCACACAAAGCAACCTCAAATGTATATGAGGTATTTTATTAGCATCAGTAAGTTAAAACCTGGTTACAATGTATCCGCTATTTCATTACAGCTTCAGCGGTATCCGTTTTCATAGAAATCACTTATTACAATCTTATTTAAAAATTGGTAGTATAAATAAAATCAGCAGTCCAAACTACCAGAATGTTCTTTCCCTCGTATAGTCCTCTACACTGAGCGCCCTCTACTTTTTACTTTCTCTTGGCTCAATATATATATATATATATATATATATATATATATATATATATATATATATATATATATGTGTGTGTGTGTGTGTGTGTGTGTGTGTGTGTGTGTGTGTGTGTGTGTGTGTGTGTGTGTGTGTGTGTGTGTGTGTGTGTGTGTGTGTGTGTGTATGTATATAATGTGGGGGGGGAGTCAGTGAATATCAGTAAAAGACTACTGGCCACCTTTGCCAGCTAAGAACAAAGTCGTCATGCTTAGACCCACATACTATGATGCACACACAGTATACCTTCCGACATTTAGATTTCTATAACCAGATTTACAGCAGGTCACATGGGTGCAGCTAGTCATTTCTGGGTACAGTTTAGATCAAGGATCAATAAACCCAGGGAGCCACTGGCATCTATCACTTTCCCATGGCTCCTAACATTTTGGGTTATTCTTTACATATAATATACCAATACAATTTTCTGGATCCTGAAAGTATGTATAGCTCCTAAATATTCTTACCAGCTACTAAATTTTAACAGATTTTTCAACTGCTGGTTTGCGATCCCCATTATCCCTTTGTGAAACTGGGATATAACTAGGGACAATAAGGACACTGGGACAGACTCTACAAACCAGGGACATATTGCAAAATGCAGAATTGATTGGGAGCTCTGGATACCCACCATTCTTTAAATTATATCTAGGGTTTATTTTTTCACAACTAAAATCCCAAGGATACCAGGCTTTACGATACATGGTTTGTATTGATTTGTCGGCGCTGTGTTTTCAAGAAGACCAAGCTGAATGGTTCTCTGTTGTCCGTTCCGGCTTTAGTTACCGCATTCACCTCAAGAGAACAGTGAGCCCAAAATAGCGTAGTAACGTCACAGACACTGTGGGAATAAATTGAAAACACTCACAGGGTTCAGGGGAGTCAGCTTATTTTATTGGAAACACCAAGGATTTACTGTTTGTATCAATTCATTTAAAAACAACTTTAAAAAGTTCTACGCGTTTCGGCAATATTTGCCTTTTTCAAGAGCAAATAATCATTAAAGCATATGATAAGCTGTGCTAATCAAAGCTTAAAACACATCTATATATATAGCAACAAAACTCTGCCTGTTTCCTAGGAAGCCCATCACACAGGTGTAAGGAACCAGTTTACATAAGGGTACCCCCATTGGTTGCTATAAAGCGATCCTTCATCGTAATCAAATAGCATTAACATTTGAGATTTTGGGGCCGATTTATCAAGCTCCATATGGAGCTTGATGCCCCCGTTTCCGCGCAAGCTTACAGGATCGCCGGAAACAGAAGTTATGAAGCAGCGGTCTAAAGATCGCTGCTCCATAACTTGTCCACCTGCTCCGAGACCGCGGACAGAAATCAACTCGATCGAATATGATCGGGTTGACACCCCCTGCTAGCGGCCGATTGGCGGCGAATCTGCAGGGGGCGGCATTGCAACTGCAGTTCACAAGAACTGCTGGTGCAATGATAAATGCAGACAGCGTATGTCGTCAGCATTTATCGATGTGCAGCTGACATGATATGCTACATTGTATCATGCCTGCTCGTACTTACATAAATAGGCCCCATAGAATTGAAATGTGAATTTAAAACAGTTGCTCTTCTTCATAGCAAATAATTTACAATCTTTTTACATTTTAATACAATTCTAATTCTATAAATCGAATTAAACATGGATCATTGAGAACATAGATTTATCATAGTTCTCAAACGAGTAGTCAATACTAGAAGTCCTCAAAGAGGTACGTTTTTAAGTCACGTGCCTAAAACGACCAATGAGCAAATAGCTGTCTAAAACAAGCAGATGTTTAAAAAACAGTTCTCAATTAAGTAGGTTAGGGCTGGTAAGTTACATTTTAATGCTCATCTGGTGACTTAGCTTGCCTATCCACTTACAGATTTATCGTTAATATACAAGGGGTTCTCAGCTTGCAGCAGCAAAGAATATAAACATATAATAGAATCAATTATTCACCAAATATAAAAAAAAAAAAAAAAAAAATCATAGAAGGAATTTTTCATGGTGAAATGGCGTATCAGATGACAATGAACAAACAAATACAATCAGCAGTGTAAAAATCTAACCATCAGATATATTCACAGAGTGACTACTGTGTAATTTACCAAAAGTGAAATGAGAAGTATTCCCGTTTGCTATTTTAATTGCCTGGGGGGAAAACTATTCAGAAAACGGTTTGTCCGAGTTTGTAAAACCTTAACCTACAATAAAAAGATTAGACGATTAAAAAAATAAAAACAACAAGTGTGAGATTAAACAAATAAAATGTTAAAAATTAAATAAGAAACTAGCTACCCTGGTTTCCTTATTAACCCCTTAACGACTGGCGACGTGCAAGGCATGTACAACAAAAAGTGTCAGTTAATGACCAAGGCACGTCCTCTGGGGTTTCAAGCGGTGGAAGCAATAGTGATCGCTTGAAGGGTATTGCAGTGATGCCTCGATATTGAGGCATCCTGCAATAACCTTTTTTTAGGCCAGTAATTGTGCTGATCGTTGGTGGGTGGGAACCATAGCAGGGAGGCGGGTGGGCGGCCCATCGCTGGAGGCAGTTCCGGATCCTGTTGGTGAAGTGTTCGCAAGGGGACAGGAGCGTGAGCGATTAGTGCTGAGACTTTGAATGTCTATGGGGAGGAGGGAGGGGATAAATATAAAATACTTGTTGGGAAAAGGGATCTGGGAGGAGGCAGCTACACTACAGAGAAATTAGATATTTTTAAAACATCTAAACAAAAACATAAATTATGCTTACCTGATAATTTAATTTCCATTGAGGGGAGGAGAGTCCAGGGCTTCATTCATTACTGTTGGAAATTGTGAAGTCACCCTAGCCAAAGGCTTAAATACTTCCCTCATCATCCCCCATTCTGCCGAGGGAACAAGGAACAGTAGGAGAAATATCAGGGTATAAATTGTGCCAGAAGATGAATTAAATGTAGGTCCACCCATTGAAGATACAGGCGGGAGCCGTGGACTCTCCTACCCTCGATGGAAATGAAATTATTAGGTAAGCATAATTTATGTTTTCCCATCTAAAGGGGAGGAGAGTCCACGGCTTCATTCATTACTGTTGGGAACATACACCCAAGCTCTGAGGGCACCACAGCCTGCAAAACCTCTCCCCCAAAAACAGCTTCCGCAGAAGCAAAAACGTAAAATTTGTAAAACTAATGAGCCGTGATCCTCTGAGGAGGCTTATGTCCGCTGTCTCATAGGCCAAGCGAATCAAGCTCCTCAACCAAAAGGACAAAGTAGAATATGCATTCTGCCCCTTGCGTTTCCCAGAATATACCACAAAAAGAGATGTAGACTGTCTGAAATCCTTCGTAGCCTGAAGATAAAACTTCAGGGCACGAACCACATCCAGATTATGAAGCAACCTCTCAGAAGAAGGGGGGTTAGGACACAAAGAAGGAACCACTATTTCCTGATTGATGTTACGGTTAGACATCACCTTGGACAGAAACCCCAAACCAGTGCGAAGCACAGCCTTATCCGCATGAAAAACCAGATAAGGAGGCTCACATTGCAAGGCAGCCAGTTCAGATACTCTGCGTGCCGATGCAATAGCCAACAGGAAGAGAACCTTCCAGGACAGAATCTTAATGTCAATGGAATGCATAGGCTCAAACGCAATCTTCTGCAATACCTTAAGGACCAAGTTTAAGCCCTTATGGGGGAGCAGACTGTCTAAAGACAGGCCTGATTCTAGACAGAGCCTGAACAAAAGATTGGATGTCAGGGAGCTCAGCGAGCCTCCTATGCAACAAGACTGATAATGCCGAAATCCGTCCCTTTAAGGAACTTGCGGCAAGACCCTTCTCCAAACCATCATGGCGAAAGGACAGAATCCTGGATACCTTCACCTTAAGCCAAGGATATCCATGCTTCTCACACCAGGAGAAGTAAGTCCCCCACACCTTATGGTAGATGCGACTAGTGACCGGCTTCCTTGCCTGAATTAGAGTATCAATCACGCTTTCAGAAAAGACTAGGTGTTCAATCTCCACACAGTCAGCCTCAGAGAATCGAGATATTGATGTTGAAAAGGGCCCTGTTCCAGCAAATCCCTGCGACAGTGTAACCTCCACGGCGGAGAGGATGACATCCCCACCAAAACCTGCAAACCACGCCCTCCTTGGCCACGATGGAGCAATCAGAATGGCCGAAGCCGGCTCCTGTTTGATGCATGCCACTACACGAGGTAGAAGTGGTAACGGTTGAAAAATGTAAGCTAGGCTGAATCCCCAAGGCACCGCTAAGGCATCTATCAGCTCTGCCTGGGGATCCCTCAACCCGTAATGGGGTAGCTTGCAATTGAGTCTGGACGCCATGAGATCTCTCTCGGGCATTCCCCACCTGAGACAAATCTCTGCAAACACTTCAGGTGAAGAGACCATTCCCCAGGATGGAAGAATTGCCTGCTGAGAAAGTCTGCGTCCCAGTTGTCCACACCTGGAATGTGAGAGCGAGCAGCTGTGGGACTCCGCCCACTCCAAGATCCGAGACACCTCCCTCATGGCTAGGGAGCTCCTCGTAACCCCCTGGTGGTTGATGTAAGCCACTAAGGTAATGTTGTCGTCTGGAATCTGATGAAGCTGAACGCCCCCCCCCCCCAGAGGAGGCCATGCCTTTAGAGCATTGTAGATTGCTCCGAGTTCCAGAATATTTATTGGGAGGAGAGACTCCTCCCGGAACCAGTTTCCTTGTGCCATCCTGACACCCCAAACAGCTCCCCCATCCTGCCAGACTCGCGTCCGTGGTCACAATCTCCCAGGACGGTCTCAAGAAGGATGTCCCCCTGGACAGTTGCTCCGGGCGGATCCACCAAGAGAGGGAAATCAGAGTCTGAGCATCTGCCGTGATAGATCTGAATGATCCCGTTCCACTGTCTCAACATGCACAATTGAAGAGGTTTGAGATGGAACCTGGAGAATGGAATAACGTCTATGCTGGAGACCATGAGTCTGATCACCTCCATACACTGAGCCACCATGGGGCTTGAGGAGGACTGAAGGGCAAGACAAGAGGACGCAATCTTCCGGCGTTGATGGTCTGTGAGAAATATCTTCATGGACAGAGTCTATCATCGTGCCCAGGAACTCCACCCTGTTGCTCAGAACCAGGGAACTCTTTCCTGAGTTGATCTTCCAACCGTGAGATTGGAGCAAAAGAAGAAGCGCCCTCGAATGATGAGCGACGGACCCTGGACTAGGTTGTCGTCCAGATAGGGCGCCACAGCAATGCCTCTGGATCTGGCCACTGCAAGAAGCGTCCCCAGAACCAAAGGGAAGGGGCACTAACTGGAAGTGTTGGTCCAGAAACGCAAATCTTAGGAACTGAAGTGGTCCCTGTGAATTGGCACATGAAGGTAAGTGTCATTCAAGTCTATAGTCGTCATGAACTAGGGGCAGAATAGATCTGATAGTTTTCATTTTGAACGATGGAACGCTCAGAAACTTGTTTAAACACTTTAGGTCCAGAGTCGGGCGGAATGTGCCCTCCTCCTTTGGAACCACAAAAAGATTTGAATAGTTCCCTAGACCCCTTTCTGCTTGGGATACTGGTACGATAACACCTAGAGAGGAGAGATCCCTCACACATTCTAGAAAGGCTTCTCTCTTTTCCGGTCTTGATGAAAGGTTTGACAGGAGGAATTTGCCCCTGGGCGGATGGGATCTGAACCCTATCCTGTAACCCTGGGTTAGAGAGATAATCTGCCTCCTACTTGGTCTGAAGACTGGTCGGGGGCCGCCCCTTCATGCCGATTTTGTCTCGGCAGGCTTCTTGCTCTGCTTAGACTTGTTCCGAGAATGAGCCGGTTTCCAAGTTCCCTTGGAGTGGTCCGCTTTCGTGGTGGGCTGCTGGGCCTTGTCCGCACGAAAGGGGCGAAAAGTAGATCCTTTAGGCTTAGCCTTCTTATCCTGCGGTAGGAAAGCTCCCTTGCCTCCCGTAACGTGGATATGATCGAATCCAATCCTGGACCGAACAGAATCTTTGCTTGAAAAGGAAGGGACAACAGCCTCGACTTAGAGGTCATGTCCGCAGACCAAGACTTAAGACACAGAGCCCTGCGAGCTAAAACGGAAAAACCTGACACCTTAGCGTTCAGGCGAATCATTTGCATATTGGCATCACATATGAAAGAATTGGCGATCTTCAACGCCTTAATCTTATCCTGTATCTCGTCGATGGAAGTCTCCCCCTCTACCATTTCACACCAATATGTCACAGCTCCGGCGACCTCGGCTGCGGCCGCTGCCTGCTGAAAAAACAGAATTTATGCTTACCTGATAAATTACTTTCTCCAACGGTGTGTCCGGTCCACGGCGTCATCCTTACTTGTGGGATATTCTCTTCCCCAACAGGAAATGGCAAAGAGCCCAGCAAAGCTGGTCACATGATCCCCCCTAGGCTCCGCCTTCCCCAGTCATTCGACCGACGTAAAGGAGGAATATGCATAGGAGAAATCATATGATACCGTGGTGACTGTAGTTAGAGAAAATAAATCATCAGACCTGATTAAAAACCAGGGCGGGCCGTGGACCGGACACACCGTTGGAGAAAGTAATTTATCAGGTAAGCATAAATTCTGTTTTCTCCAACATAGGTGTGTCCGGTCCACGGCGTCATCCTTACTTGTGGGAACCAATACCAAAGCTTTAGGACACGGATGATGGGAGGGAACAAATCAGGTCGCCTAGATGGAAGGCACCACGGCTTGCAAAACCTTTCTCCCAAAAAGAGCCTCAGATGAAGCAAAAGTATCAAATTTGTAGAATTTGGTAAAAGTGTGCAGTGAAGACCAAGTCGCTGCCTTACATATCTGATCAACAGAAGCCTCGTTCTTGAAGGCCCATGTGGAAGCCACAGCCCTAGTGGAGTGAGCTGTGATTCTTTCAGGAGGCTGCCGTCCGGCAGTCTCATAAGCCAATCGGATAATGCTTTTAAGCCAGAAAGAGAGAGAGGTAGAAGTTGCTTTTTGACCTCTCCTTTTACCAGAATAAACAACAAACAAAGAAGATGTTTGTCTGAAATCCTTAGTAGCTGCTAAGTAAAATTTGAGAGCACGAACTACATCCAAGTTGTGCAACAAACGTTCCTTCTTTGAAACTGGATTAGGACACAAAGAAGGCACGACTATCTCCTGGTTAATATTTTTGTTAGAAACAACTTTCGGAAGAAAACCAGGTTTAGTACGCAAAACCACCTTATCTGCATGGAACACCAGATATGGAGGAGAACACTGCAGAGCAGATAACTCTGAAACTCTTCTTGCAGAAGAAATTGCAACCAAAAACAAAACTTTCCAAGATAATAACTTTATATCAACGGAATGTAGGGGTTCAAACGGAATCCCCTGAAGAACTGAAAGAACTAGATTGAGACTCCAGGGAGGAGTCAAATTTTTGTAAACAGGCTTGATTCTAACCAGAGCCTGAACAAAAGCCTGAACGTCTGGCACAGCCGCCAGCTTTTTGTGAAGTAAAACAGATAAAGCAGAAATCTGTCCCTTCAAAGAACTTGCAGATAATCCTTTCTCCAAACCTTCTTGAAGAAAGGATAGAATCCTAGGAATTTTTATCTTGTTCCATGGGAATCCTTTAGATTCACACCAACAGATATATCTTTTCCATATTTTATGGTAGATTTTTCTAGTTACAGGCTTTCTAGCCTGAACAAGAGTATCAATGACAGAATCTGAGAACCCTCGCTTTGCTAAAATCAAGCGTTCAATCTCCAAGCAGTCAGTTGGAGTGAGGCCAGATTCGGATGTTCGAACGGACCTTGAACAAGAAGGTCCTGTCTCAGAGGTAGCTTCCATGATGGAGCTGATGACATATTCACCAGGTCTGCATACCAAGTCCTGCGTGGCCACGCAGGAGCTATCAAGATCACCGATACCCTCTCCTGTTTGATCCTGGCTACCAGCCTGGGAATGAGAGGAAACGGTGGGAACACATAAGCTAGGTTGAAGGTCCAAGGTGCTACTAGTGCATCCACTAGAGCCGCCTTGGGATCCCTGGATCTGGACCCGTAGGAAGGAACCTTGAAATTCTGGCGAGACGCCATCAGATCCATGTCTGGGATGCCCCATAATTGAGTTATGTGGGCAAAGATTTCCGGATGGAGTTCCCACTCCCCCGGATGAAATGTCTGACGACTCAGAAAATCCGCTTCCCAATTTTCCACTCCTGGGATGTGGATTGCAGACAAGTGGCAGGAGTGAGTCTCCGCCCATTGAATTATTTTGGTCACTTCTTCCATCGCCAGAGAACTCCTTGTTCCCCCCTGATGGTTGATATACGCAACCGTCGTCATGTTGTCTGATTGAAACCTTATGAATTTGGCCTTTGCTAGCTGAGGCCAAGCCTTGAGAGCATTGAATATCGCTCTTAGTTCCAGAATGTTTATCGGTAGCAGAGATTCTTCCCGAGACCAAAGACCCTGAGCTTTCAGGGGTTCCCAGACCGCGCCCCAGCCCACCAGACTGGCGTCGGTCGTGACAATGACCCACTCTGGTCTGCGGAAGCTCATCCCTTGTGACAGGTTGTCCAGGGTCAGCCACCAACGGAGTGAATCTCTGGTCCTCTGATCTACTTGTATCGTTGGAGACAAGTCTGTATAATCCCCATTCCACTGTCTGAGCATGCACAGTTGTAATGGTCTTAGATGAATTCGCGCAAAAGGAACTATGTCCATTGCCGCAACCATCAAACCTATTACTTCCATGCACTGGGCTATAGAAGGAAGAAGAACAGAATGAAGTACTTGACAAGAGTTTAGAAGTTTTGATTTTCTGGCTTCTGTCAGAAAAATCCTCATTTCTAAGGAGTCTATTATTGTTCCCAAGAAAGGGACTCTTGTTGACCGAGATAGAGAACTTTTCTCTACGTTCACTTTCCACCCGTGAGATCTGAGAAAGGCTAGGACAATGTCCGTATGAGCCTTTGCTTGTGACAGGGACGACGCTTGAATCAGAATGTCGTCCAAGTAAGGTACTACTGCAATGCCCCTCGGTCTTAGCACCGCTAGAAGGGACCCTAGTACCTTTGTGAAAATTCTTGGGGCAGTGGCTAATCCGAATGGAAGTGCCACAAACTGGTAATGTTTGTCCAGAAAGGCGAACCTTAGGAACTGATGATGTTCCTTGTGGATAGGAATATGTAGATACGCATCCTTTAAATCCACCGTGGTCATGAATTGACCTTCCTGGATGGTAGGAAGAATTGTTCGAATGGTTTCCATCTTGAACGATGGAACCCTGAGAAATTTGTTTAAGATCTTGAGATCCAAGATTGGTCTGAATGTTCCCTCTTTTTTGGGAACTATGAACAGATTGGAGTAGAATCCCATCCCTTGTTCCTTTAATGGAACAGGATGAATCACTCCCATTTTTAACAGGTCTTCTACACAATGTAAGAATGCCTGTTTTTTTATGTGGTCTGAAGACAATTGAGACCTGTGGAACCTTCCCCTTGGGGGTAGTTCCTTGAATTCCAGAAAATAACCTTGGGAGACTATTTCTAGGGCCCAAGGATCCAGAACATCTCTTGCCCATGCCTGAGCGAAGAGAGAAAGTCTGCCCCCCACCAGATCCGGTCCCGGATCGGGGGCCAACATCTCATGCTGTCTTTGTAGCAGTAGCAGGTTTCTTGGCCTGCTTACCTTTGTTCCAGCCTTGCATTGGCCTCCAGGCTGGCTTGGCTTGAGACGTATTACCCTCTTGCTTAGAGGGTGTAGAACTTGAGGCTGGTCCGTTTCTGCGAAAGGGACGAAAATTAGGCTTATTTTTAGCCTTGAAAGACCTATCCTGAGGAAGGGCATGGCCCTTTCCCCCAGTGATATCTGAAATAATCTCTTTCAAGTCAGGGCCAAACAGCGTTTTCCCCTTGAAAGGAATATTAAGCAATTTGTTCTTGGATGACGCATCCGCTGACCAAGACTTTAGCCAAAGCGCTCTGCGCGCCACAATAGCAAACCCTGAATTTTTCGCCGCTAATCTAGCTAATTGCAAGGTAGCGTCTAGAGTAAAAGAATTAGCCAATTTAAGAGCACGAATTCTGTCCATAATCTCCTCATAAGAGGTATCTTTATCTAGCGACTTTTCTAGTTCATCAAACCAGAAACACGCAGCTGTAGTAACAGGAACAATGCATGAAATTGGCTGTAGAAGGTAACCTTGCTGAACAAACATCTTTTTAAGCAAACCTTCTAACTTTTTATCCATAGGATCTTTGAAAGCACAACTATCTTCTATAGGGATAGTAGTGCGTTTGTTTAAAGTAGAGACCGCCCCCTCGACCTTAGGGACTGTCTGCCATAAGTCCTTTCTGGGGTCGACTATAGGAAACAATTTCTTAAATATAGGGGGAGGGACAAAAGGTATGCCGGGCCTTTCCCATTCTTTGTTTACAATATCCGCCACCCGCTTGGGTATAGGAAAAGCTTCGGGGGGCACCGGGACCTCTAGGAACTTGTCCATCTTACATAATTTCTCTGGAATGACCAAATTGTCACAATCATCCAGAGTAGATAACACCTCCTTAAGCAGAGCGCGGAGATGTTCCAATTTGAATTTGAACGTAATAACATCAGGTTCAGCTTGTTGAGAAATTTTTCCTGAATCTGAAATTTCTCCCTCAGACAAAACCTCCCTAGCCCCTTCAGACTGGTGTAAGGGCATGTCAGAACCATTATCATCTGCGCCCTCATGCTCTTCAGTATCTAAAACAGAGCAGTCGCGCTTTCGCTGATAAGTGGGCATTTTGGCTAAAATGTTTTTAATAGAATTATCCATTACAGCCGTTAATTGTTGCATAGTAAGAAGAATAGGCGCACTAGATGTACTAGGGGCCTCTTGTGTGGGCAAGACTGGTGTAGACACATAAGGGGATGATGCAGTACCATGCTTACTCCCCTCACTAGAGGAATCATCTTGGGCATCATTTTCACTATCACATGCATCACATCTATTTAAATGAGAAGGAACTTTGGCTTCCTGACATACAGAACATAGTCTATCTGATGGTCCCAGAAAAATGTCTACCAGTCTTTAAAGCCCTTGTGAAGCCCTTTATAAATTGTTATTAAAATGGCTTACCGGATCCCATAGGGAAAATGACAGCTTCCAGCATTACCAAGTCTTGTTAGAAATGTGTCATACTTCAAGCAGTAAAAGTCTGCACACTGTTCCCCCCAACTGAAGTTACTTCATCTCAACAGTCCTGTGTGGAAACAGCCATCGATTTTAGTAACGGTTGCTAAAATCATCTTCCTCTTACAAACAGAAATCTTCATCTCCTTTCTGTTTCAGAGTAAATAGTACATACCAGCACTATTTTAAAATAACAAACTCTTGATTGAAGCAATAAAACTACATTTAAACACCAAAAAACTCTAAGCCATCTCCGTGGAGATGTTGCCTGTACAACGGCAAAGAGAATGACTGGGGAAGGCGGAGCCTAGGGGGGATCATGTGACCAGCTTTGCTGGGCTCTTTGCCATTTCCTGTTGGGGAAGAGAATATCCCACAAGTAAGGATGACGCCGTGGACCGGACACACCTATGTTGGAGAAACAAACCCTGTGTGTTGAAACATTTTCCTTAACATGTTTTCCAACTTTTTATCCATGGGCATCTTAAACAACAAACTATCCTCAAGGGAAATAGTTGTCTGCTTCGCGAGCGTGGAGAGCACCTTAGGGACAGTATCCCACAGCTCAAGCTGAGAGTCCGGAACGGGGAACAGTTTTTTTTAAAAGGAAGAAGAAGGGGAAAAGGAAGAACCTAAATCGCTCCCATTCATTCTTAATAATATTCGCCATCTTAACAGGAACCGGGAAGGCCTGAGGCACCACCCTGTCCTCATATACCTTATCAAGCTTAGGAATCGCAGGTTCTTCTGGAAGTTTCGGTTCCGGAACTTCCAGAGGAGCGAGCACTTGTTTCACCAAATTTTCCATCCTAAACCTAAAGTCAGGCTCCTCTGCTGCCGGAGGTTTAGATGACACGGACTCTGACCCAGAAGGAGCCTCCTCCGAAAAGTCGGAGTGGGCCTCGTCATCATATAACGCCTCTGATATTTCCACAGGCGTAGACAACCCCTGGGCCGGGCCGCCATGATATACCCTATGCTTGCGCTTTGGTGAACGTGGTAATGCATGGATCACTTTCGATAGCGCCATTTGCAGTTGATCCACAAAATCTGACGGCCAACGAATCTCTCCTGCAGGAGTAATGGTTGGACCCTGGGGCGCTGCATGTGCAATTGGAGATGGATGCAGGGAACGCACCTCGAAAACGCGCCAAAAAATGGCCGCGCAATACTCCCATAAGTCACCTGAAAGTTCCACACATTGCCAGAGACTCATCTCACATATAACGCAGCAATGACACAAACAATATCATGTATAAACCCCCCTGTTCAATAATCCCCTTTCCAGGAATATTAAACCTTAATTTTTGATTCTTTAAGATAAAGGCGTCGCACTGTGACCCTGTCTTCCATGTTATCATTTATGTAATAAAAAATAAAACTATCTTAACAGAATCTGCGCCGTGAAACAGGAACACGGCCCTTCAAGTGTGACAGGTTAGTAGCCTCGCTCCTTACATGGACTTGAGTGAAAAATCAGGCAGTGAAACTTGTCAACGCTGATTGCTTGTGGAGCTGTTAATATGAGTCGGTAAGGTTTCGCAGAAAGACTCTCCCTGCATCTCCGGACTCCATCCATGCTCTCACTGAGAGTCTGACAGGACTACTTAAAACTCCAGTCCCATGCCGAAGAGTACTGCCCTCCATAAGAGACTAATCCGATCTTCAGCACTTCTCTGCCGTCCTCCTGTGACTAAAATGCAAAGAATGACTGGGGGGGGGGAGGATGAGGGAAGTGGGGGAGGTATTTAAGCCTTTGGCTGGGGTGTCTTTGCCTCCTCCTGGTGGCAAGGTTCTGAATTCCCAAAAGTAATGAATGAAGCCGTGGACTCTCCTCCCCTTTAGATGGAAAATTTTGACTAAACTGGGTACTGCCAGTACCCAAGATGGCAGCAAATAGGTAGAGGGGGATGGTTAGAGAACCGTTTTGGGGGGGGGGGGGGGGGATCCGACACTGCATAATATATAAAAAAATATTAAAACATTTTTTTTAAAAAAAGCCTTTTATTTTAGTACTGGCAGACTTTCTGCCAGTACTTAAGATGGCGGTGACAATTATGAGGTGGAGGAGGGAAGAGAGCTGTTTGAGGGGGGTCAGGGAGGGGATCAGGGGTGAGATGTGTCAGGTGAGAGGCTGATCTCTACACTAAAGCTAAAATTAACCCTACAAGCTACCTAATTAACCTATTCACTGCTGGGCATACAACAAGTGTGGTGCGCAGCAGCATTTAGCGGCCTTCTAATTACAAAAAAGTAATGCCAAAGCCATAAATGTCTGCTATGTCTGAACAAAGGGGACCCCAGAGAAGCATTTACAACCATTTGTGCCAAAATTGCTGCACAAGACGTTTGTAAATAATTTCAGCAAGAAACCTAAAGTTTGTGAAAAAGTTAGTGAAAAGTGAATGATTTTTTGTTATTTGATTGCATTTGGCGGTGAAATGGTGGCATGAAATATACCAAAATGGGCTTAGATCAATACTTTAGGTTGCTACTAAAAATATATATATATATATATATATATATATATATATATATATATATATATATATATATATATATATATATATATATATATACACATATATATATATATACATACATACACACACACACACGTCAAGGGATATTCAGTGATTTCTGACAGCTATCTGTCTTACAATCTAACTAACTATCCCTAATTTTGAAGAAAAAATGGTTTGGAAATTGCAAAGTGCTACTTGTATTTATTGCTCTATAACTTGCAAAAAAAGCAAAGAACCTAAAAAGAAATAAAGCCCCAGGCCCTGATGGTTTCCCTGGATCCTTTCAAAAAAAAATTAAGCAATATTGCCAAAATTATAGACCATTTTCCCTAATCAACCAGGACCTTAAGTTGTTCACCAAAATTCTAGCGAATCGACTAAGGATCCCTAGCAAAAGCTTAATAAACACGGATCAAGTAGGGTTCATAGCACAAAGGGAATCCCCAGATAACATAAGAAAAATTATAGACTTGATAAACCTGGCTTCTGTTAGAAACATGCCTTCTCTGTTCCTAACCCTGGATGCAGAGAAGGCATTTGATAGGGTCAATTGGAATTATATGCTGGCAGTATTAAAAAAAGTAGGAATAAGTGGCCCATTTTATGTGGCCCTTGGGAAGTTATATTCACATCCAGATGCCTTCATCAGACTCTCTGGATATCAATCGAAGCAAAACCCAATTAGAAATGGAACCAGCAGGGGTGCCCATTGTCACCGCTCCTATTTGCATTATGTATTGAACCTCTCGCAGAAAGAATTAGGGATAACCCGGATGTAACCGGAATTAAAGTAGGGTAAAAGGAATACAAAATTTCATTATTTGCTGACGATGTCATCCTTGCAGTCACTAAGCCCCTTCTTTCCCTCCCTGTAATTTATTCAGAACTAGGCAAATTTGGACTATTGTCGGGATATAAGGTAAATGAGTGCAAATGTGAGGCCTTAGATATCCATTTACCAAATAACACCAAAAAATTACTAGAAATAAAATTTTGCCTTAACATGGGCTAAGACCTCTATCAAATATTTGGGTTTTAAGCTTACAAATAATGTTAACACACTCTATAGAGTAAATTATATGTCTGTTTTTGCAGATTAAGAAGCTCATAAATAATTGGTCCAAGTATAATCTCTCCCTATATGGTCGAACTATATCTATCAAAATGACAGTATTACCTAAAATCCTCTATTTGTTCCGCTCACTCCAGATAACAGTACCAATAGCAGAGCTACACTATGCAGAAGGAGATTCTTAGATTCATATGGCAGGGGAAAAGGGCGAGAATCAACAAAGATGTACTAACTAAACATAAGGAAGGTGGTGGGGTAGGCCTCCCAAATTTGATATCCTATTACTATGCGGCTAGAATGGCTCAGACTATTCATTGGCATAGGACAATTAATGATAGAGAATGTGTTAAAGCTAAAGGAGCGCCAAATGGTGGTAAGGCAAAGTAAATCGGAAATAATAGCCTATTGGGACATATTTTAAAATCTAAAATATTTATAACATTTATTGAGTTACAAGTTAAAATTACACAAGAAAAATCACGGATCCATGATGAACACAAAAATTAATAAAATCCGCACAATAAATATGCACAATGTACATACAATAAAAATGTGAATGATCAAATGCAGCTGTGAGAATCTTGCGTATAATTGAGAATCAGATTGATATTGACACAAATAAAGTCAGAAGATGCAGTTCATCAAAATATAAAATCCTTTGGTTGTCCTAAGTCTCACCTTGAGGGTGAAAAAATGAAATATTTATCCAAAAAATAAAAGAAAAAGACTATAAAAAATGAGTACAAAATTAGTAAAAAAAATGGGAGATGCTGTTTAAAATCAGTGAAAAATGTGATAAATATGTGAAATAATGTGTAAA
The DNA here is from genome assembly GCF_027579735.1 of Bombina bombina. NCBI lineage: Eukaryota > Metazoa > Chordata > Amphibia > Anura > Bombinatoridae > Bombina > Bombina bombina. The sequence goes on along the minus strand of NC_069499.1, from coordinate 255,516,483 downwards.
AAAAAAAAAAACACACAAAATGTGTATATAAAAAATGGAAATAAAAATGAAAATTGAGTGTGTAAAAAGCATGTAGAATGTGTGAAAAAAGTGTAAAAAAAAAGTGTGTAAAAAAAAAAAAAAAGTGTATAAAAGCGTAAAAACAAAAAAAAACAAAAAAGGAAAAATTAAACTTTGAAGACTGTATCCAATTGTTTACTTTGGGTGTGGGTGAAGATCCTGAATATTTTGAAAGTGTCTTGCTTGATTCCTTAGTGATATATTGTAGTGATGTAATAGATAAAAGGAAAAAAGTTCTTTAGTGGACTCCGGATCTCCACTAAAGAACTTTTTTCCTTTAATCTATTACATCACTACAATATATCAATAAGGAATCAAGCAAGACACTTTCAAAATATTCAGGATCTTCACCCACACTAAACAATTGGATACAGTCTTATAAGTTTAGTTTAATTTTTCATTTGTTTCCTTCTTATAACCCGTTTTTACACACTTTTTTTTCACACATTCTACACTCTTTTTACACACTCAATTTTCATTTTTATTTCCATTTTTTTTTTATTTCTTTTACATTTTATATACACGTGTTTTGTTTTGTTTTTTACACATTATTTCACAAATTTTTCACTCATTTTAAACATTGCCCATTTTTTACTCATTTTTTATAGTCTTTTTCTTTTATTTTTTGGATACATTTCATTTTTTCACCCTCAAGGTGCGACAACCAAAGGATTTTATATTTTGATGAACTACATCTTCTGACTTTGTGTCAATATCAATCTGATTCTCAATTATACGCAAGATTCTCACAGCTCCATTTGATCATTCACATTTTTATTGTTTATTCATTGTGCATATTTATTGTGTGGATTTTAAGATTTTATTAATTTGTGTTCATCATGGATCCATGATTTTTCTTGTGTAATTTTAACTTGTAACTCAATAAATGTTATAAATATTTTAAAATATGTCCCAATAGGCTATTTCCGATTTCCTTTGCCTTACCACCATTAGGCGCTCCTTTAGCTTTAACACATTCTCTATCATTACACTTTAGAGTAAGCTAGGGACCATTAGTCTATAAGAGCTATAGGAACCTTTCCACGTCTGGCGCTGGGTGATAACTTGTATTTAACATTATAGGACAATTAATGCACCACAATGGGTCCAACTAGAAGCAGACATTATGGGGATAGGAAGAATAGATAAATTACTTTGGGCGAGTAAACAATATAGACCTCTACATATAAGACAGTATCTGTCAATCCACCACACCATTTCTCTATGGGATAAACTGATCAAGGCCTACCCATTGGTCAATACTCGATGTAAAGCGCTGCAGAATCTGTTGGCGCTCTACAAATAAACGATGATAAATAATAATAATAATAAAGCAATCCCTTTGGTTTCCATCAATATAACAATAGATCTGCAAATACAGAGAAAATGGGAAATCGGGGGACTATATCGCATTGCAGACACACTTTTAAACAATAGAATAATGTCCTACGAGCAATAAAGAGAAATGGGGGATTCTGATCAAAACATATGGTTTCATTATCTACAACTTAAGTCCAGAGTACAGGAAATATTAGGAAACACACTGACATCAAACAACATAATTTTTGAATCCCTTTGTTTCTCAAGGGAGTTTAGGAAGGGTATGATTACTATATTATATCAAATATTTAACATTAAAGATAAAAAAATAGCACCATGATAAAATGAAAAAGGGATCTAGGCAGATAATGGCCAGTACAAACTTGGGTTAAAAGCATTCAGATAGGACTAAGATTCTCTCCCAATGCATCGTTAAAAAAGAATTACCTTAAAGTTTTACATAAGTGGTATATGTATCCCACTAGATTAGCCAAGACAGAAGAACTGGATCATCATCTGTGCTATAGGGGCTGTGGAGAGATAGGATCTTATGTGCATATGTGGTGGCATTGCACTAAAGTCAAACAGGTGTGGGATCATATCTCATCATACTTAAGCACAATATTAGAATCAGAGGTAATCCTAACCCCAGAGCAAGCTCTGCTCCATTTTCCCCTAGCAGGGCCCCTAAAGAGGAACTTTAAACTGGTAAATATGATATGTACCGTAACACGAATAAGTATTGCCCAAGTATTGGAAAACGGATGTTCCCTCATTAGTGTCAGGCTTCTGTCCGTTCATTGCCGTGGCTCCCGGATCATCTCTATGGGCTTTGACGTCTCGTTGCCTAGCAACGTGACGCGATCGTTCCGGACACCCCCCTCTGACGTCACGGCGTCTCTGCTTGGGCTTTAAAAGATGGCGGGAGATCCTCCTCGGGGCCCGTTTGTTCTCTGTATTCCGGACTGTATTGTGAGTACCTTATTTCTATGTTTGGATTCTGAACCTAGCCTGCCTGACTTCGCTTGCCTGAAACCTGTTTTGGATATATTTGACCCTTGCCTGCCTGACTTCGAGTTTTACCAGGTTTCCTCAATCTTTCTGTTTAATGTGCTGACCCTTTTCAGCTTGATTATTCTTTACCCTGAAGATCTTCAGTACTGTTACTTGCAGATTAACCCTTGCTAAACGGACTTTACCTTTGTTTGTTGCTATCCTGCTTAAAAGGACATCTATCATTTGCTTTTCTCAAACCTGCTTAAAGGAACATTTACCTCTGTTTGTTGCTAAACTGCTTAAAGGGACATTTTTCATTTGCTTTACTCAAACCTGCTTAAAGGAACCCTTTACTTTGTAATTGCAAACCTGAGTGGGTCACATCCTGGTTTATTCTCAGTGTGTTAGCGTGTGTTTTACTTTTCACGCTAGCAGTTGGGTAGAATCCTGGGCTGATCCGTTACGGCTGACAATTAGAATATATTGAAAAAAGAATTGAATATCATTATAATATGTCAAGTGCAACTGCAGAACTCCTGAATACTAGAGATAGCTTTATTGAACAATGGGAACCTTATATAATGTTTATCAAAGGGGTATAAAGAATAAGGCAGAACAATACATAACCTATATCAAGTGATAAGCCGTTCAGAAGATGATATTTAATAGAGAGGATCCCTTTCCACTCAGGAACTATCCAAACCAAAACGATAACATTTAATAGAGGGAGACTAAAGAATCAATTAGTGGTGAATTTGAGGGAGGACGAAACCTGTAAATGTATTATATTGTGGATGGATATCCAATATATGTTTATGGAAGTAACTTCTTGAATCAAAGACCGATTTATTGAAATTGTTTGAGACACATATACAGACTGAACCATTTGTACTTTTATTTTTGTCTATGTTTGTACTAAAATGTTTAAATTTGTAAAAACTTAATAAAAAAAGATTTTAAAAAAAAATAGCAAAAGAACATGTAAACATAGGATATTTCTAAACTCAGGACAAAATTTAGAAACTATTTAGCATGGGTGTTTTTTTGGTGGTTGTAGATGTGTTACAGATTTTGGGGGGGTCAAAGTTAGAAAAAGTGTGTTTTTTTTTTATTTTTTCATCATATTTTATAAAAAGAATTTATAGTAAATTATAAGATATGAAGAAAATAATGGTATCTTTAGAAAATCCATTTAATGGCGAGGAAAACGGTATATAAAATATGTGTGGGTACAGTAAATGAGTAAGAGGAAAATACAAAAAAAGCAGAAATTTCAAAATAGCCCTGGTCACTTAGGGGTTAAAGGGATACTAAACCCAACTATTTTCTTTAATGATTCAGATAAAGCATGCAATTTTAAGCAACTAATTTACTTCTATTATCATTTTTTAATCGTTCTCTTGCTATCTTTATTTAAAAAGTAGCAAAGTAAAGCATAGGTGCCAGCCTATTTTTGGTTCAGAACATGGGTTATGCTTGCTTATTGGTGGCTAAATGTCAGCCACCAATAAGCAAGCGCTATCCATGGTGCTGAACCTAAAATGGGCCGGCTCCCAACCTTAGAAAGTTGCTTAAAATTACATGGCTCTATCTGAATCATGAAATAAATAAATTGGGTGTAGTATCCCTTTAAGACCCCATTCCCCATCTGTCTTCAAATTGAAGATCCACCACATCTCCCTCTTACGTAAAGATTTTTCTAGATTACCTCCTCTTCATTGTTGGGTGTGTTTTATTAATGGTCTTTTTTCACATTATTTATATGTCTCACTAATGGTCATTTTTTGTGTCAGTGGTGGATTCAGGTAATCTATTTGGGCTTGTGAAATTACTGTCCTAATGGACAATATTGCACTTTGGAATTGGAAAATACAGCACAGACAAATAGATAAAACACGGACAGAAACTTCATGCAATTTTACATCAGTTTAAAAATTAATCATTGCACTTGTATGTTTATTTTAGCTGAGAACCCCTTGAATATTAACAATAAATCTGTAAGCGGATAGGCTGGCTAAGTCACGTGATGAAAAATAAAGTGGCGTACCATCCCAACGTACTTAGTTGAGAACAGTATTTAAAAAAAAAAAGTCTGCCTGTTTTAGACAGCTATATGCGCTCATTGGCTGTATAAGGCATGTGACTTTAGAAAGTACCGGTTTAAGGACTTCTACTATTGACTACTTGTTTAAGAACTATGACAACAACAAAAAATAGATTTTCTCATTGGTCCATATTTAATTAGGTTGTGCTTTTATTGTTTGATATTGAAACGCAACCATCGATTTATAGAATTAAATTAAACTATAAATAGATTGTATATGGTTTGCTATGAAGAAGAGCAACCATTTTAAATTCACATTTCAAATGTGTATCAAAGCCTAAAACACACAATTTAAATCCATTTAAATCGTGTGTTTTAGGCTTTGATTTTAATTATTATTTGCTCTTGAAAAATGTAAATTTTTGCTGAAACACAGAGCTTTTAAAGTTGTTTTTAAATACACTTATACAAGCAGTATATCCTGCTGTACCGTTGGTGATTCCAATGAAAGAAGCTGACTCACCTGAACCCTGTGAGTATTTCCATTTATTCCCACAGAGTGTGTGACGTTACTACACTATTTTGGGCTCACTGTTCTCTTGAGGTGAATGAGGTAACTAAAGCCGGAACGGAAAACAGAGAACCATTCAGCTTGGTCTTCCTGGAGACACAGCACCGCCAAATCAATACAAACTCTGAAGATACAGTGAAGGAGAACCGGGGCAAGTAGAGATCTCCTTAAAGCAAATTGGTTGTTGCAGTACAATACTTACCACACATCCAACACTTTATGATACATGCATATTACAACAGGATCAAGGGAGTAATGGCTGGTAAAATTCTAGTACTGGCTAATAACTTTTGTATTCTTTTTACACACACACATTGCTATAAAAATAATTCCTTGTTCCTCTAAACAAATGTATGGCTGGCTCCAAGTTTCAAATACATTTGGCAATACCTGCATTATCATATTAACATTGGGATATTACTGTCACTCAAATCAGGTGCCACGTGAATTTCAAGAGTCTATGAAAGATGGTGTTGAGCAAATGAGGCCAAGAAGCATTGTTTTACTTCACTGAGATGCAAGAGGTTCTAGGATAATTGATGATTATGTTTTATATTATATCATTACATTTCAAGTTAACGCCTAACAGGAAAATAAGGATACTACACTGTGCACAGTGTTTATTTAAAGGGAAACAGACAGATGGAGTGTCTCGATAACATTGTACAACTGCTGTGAAAAACTGCTGTCAAGGGCTCACATGATTAAACGCGGCATGAAATTTAAATATGTGGTTTCCACAAGAAGCAGGAGATATTTTATTGTGATTTCAAGAAAGACAAAAATTTAAGAAGCAGATAAATCAGCCATATGTGTAGCCTCATAATACTCACAAAGAGAAATACAGTATAAGAAAGTCTCAGGCTAAAGTGATACTGTAGCCCATAGCTTAAAAAAAACTTGTAATATAAAATGTTACCTATATGTAGTAAAAATAGAAAAAAGGTTCACAATTTTCTGTCAATGTATTTTAATTTCTTTTCTGTAAAAATCATGGTGGCTTTGATTTAATTCACTAGTCAGCAAGACTCTATTTAATCCATTTAAATCATATAGTCATTTTAAGAATAGTTTTTCTGATTATTTTTTTGAGCTATACCAGACAATTACTGATTTGGTAATATACCATTAGAAATACATAGCTCATTTAAAATTACTATCAGTAATTTGTAGAGCGCCAACAGATTATGCAGCGTAAAAAGGTCCCTGCCAAAAGTTGCACTGTTGTAAATTACATTTCATGAATGCGATCTATAAAACAGCTGTGGTGATAGGCTTACATGGTAAGGGGGTGCAAAGGGATGACAAAGGAGGAGGAGAGGAACTGAGGTAAGAAAGGTTAACGTATGTTGTATACATCGCTGAACAGTAGTCTTTAAGGAACACTTGAAACTATGAAAACTAAGGGAGACAGAGAGTTCCACAAAATAGGCCATTCTGGAGAAGTCCTGAAGACGTAAATGTGAGGAGGAGAGAAGGAGGTCACGAGCAGAGCGAAGGGAACGGGAGGGATCGTATTTGTATTTGAGATGAGATATAGGGGCCGATATAACATAAGTCCATAACTTGTCCGCCTGCTCTGAGGCCGCAGACAGAAATCAAACCGATCAAATACTAATCGGGTTGGCTAACACCCCCTGCTAGCGGCCGATTGGCCGTGAATCTGCAGGGGGTGGCATTGCACCAGCAGTTCACATACGCTGTCAGCATTTATCGATGTGCAGCGGACATGATCTGCTACATCGTATTATGTCCACTCGCACTATGTTAAATATACCCCATAGGGTGGAGAAGTGTTATTGAGTGCCTTGAATTTCAGAGTAAGGTTTTTTTGTTTTATTCTGGATGCTAGAAAAAGCCACTGAAGGGATTGGCAGAGGGGTGCAGCAGATGAGAAAACAAATTATGCTTACCTGATAATTTTATTTTCTTATGATGGAAAGAGTCCACAGCTGCATTCATTACTTTTGGGAAATAAGAACCTGGCCAGCAGGAGGAGGAAAAGACACCCCAGCCAAAGGCTTAAATACACCTCCCACTTCCCTCATCCCCCAGTCATTCTGCCGAGGATCAAGGAACAGTAGAATAAATATCAGGGTGAAAGGTGCCAGAAGAATAAAATAAGGACGCCCCACATAAAATTACGCGTGGGAAGCGAAGGACTCTTTCCATTAGAAGAAAAGAAAATTTTCAGGTAAGCATAAGGTTATGTTTTTCTTCTTAAATGGAAAGAGTCCACAGCTGCATTCATTACTTTTGGCAAAACAATACCCAAACTAAAGAGGACACTGAATGCCAAAACAAGAGGCTACATTAGGCGGCCCATTCTGAGGTTACCATGCAAGAAAAACACAACCATCCCAAACCCTGCTTCTTCAGAGTCGGGCAGAAAATTAGGAGTGAAAAAAGTCTCCCAAGGACACAGACTCATAGACAGTCCTAAGTCCAAACAGAGATCCCAAGCAGACTCACTGAACCAACACTCCACCAAAAGGACCGTCGCCCCATAGGCAGTCCCACACTTCCTGTACTAGTACAAATACCCAAATCCCCCAAACAGAGAAGGGAAGCCAACAGTATAGCCAAAAGGTATAAAAGATTCTCTAAAAGAACCATCACCTGTAGACAATAAGAGCCAGAGGATCGTACAGAAGCATAAAAAATGACAGCTGAAAACCATGTCCTCGACATTGGAACTCAAAAAACTGAGCAACAAAGATACGGTAGGAACCCAGTAAAAAATGTCCGAATCCAGAAACCCACCATCCTTGGTACAATTCCGAGACATCCGCAAGGAAAACTGCCAACGCAAATACCAAATTGCCCACCCTCCTGAACAGAGGGCACCCACCAGGCAACTAAGGCGCCAGACTAACCAAAAGTCCACTGGCCCAAAGACCTGCGAACAAACGACCGATCTCAGATCGTACGCCCAGCCCGATTAGCCCAAGCAATGGCAGATCTGAGCAGGGAAGCAAGGTAACCGAAGACCGACCCATGAAAGCGAAAGAGTAGACACAGCTACTACATCTAGAGACATTCGAGAAGGCACAAGATCCAAAGAGAACTCGTGAGCCAACCAACTAAAGTCTCAACGTCGGCCAAGAGCCCAGTTAGGAAAGAACAATAGAAGTTGACCATAGTCCAAACCGAAGAAAAAACCTGCTTCAACCTCCCACAAAGGAATTACACCTCCGAAGAGAGGAGAGAAAGACATAGTGAACCCCCAGAAACGAGAGAATCGAGAGACAGCTGCCCAAGGAACAGGAATGTCAAGGAAGAAACCGGGAGAAAACAAAGGTCACTCCACTGTATCAAAGAAGAGTCCCTCAGTGAAAGCCCCATCGAGTCAGCGCGCCTATCAGGCGCGGAAATAAAAACCTTGCCCTTGCAACCGTCCCCTTGTGAAGCTGGAACCGCCACCGGCAAGGGACAACAGGCGACTGACCCCAGAGAACCACAGCTACCTGGCTCCTAGAAGAGCTGGCCCAAGGAAAAAGCCAGAAATAGGACGAAGGCTGAGGAACCCGGAATGCAGAACTCCCAGGTCCAACCCAGGATCTTACATCTGGTAACATCCCACAGCGGGATTCAAAAGAAGGAGTCGAGAACGACTCCTCGAAAACCAGAAGATTAAGATAAGCCCCATGTGTCCTAAAAAAGGTTAAACTAAACCATCATGCAGGAACAGAAATCCCTGGTCCGAGAGACCGATAGATCTCCCAGGGAACATCCAGATGAAGCCGGATAACAAGAGCAAGAGCTCTGCAAGTCTCAATTCAAAGGGAAGAGACCCCCTCACAGAAGACCAACACTCTAAAAGCAGCAAGGACTCTCAATGACATACAAAGACGCTCGATAATTATTCAACCAAGCAACATGAATACGAATGTGCTTGACCAGCGTGGCTAATCCCCTACCAGGGATCAAGCGCCACCTCGTAAAACTACCCGAAGGAGTGAAGACTGAACACACCTCCGGGGGATCGAAACTGTAGCCCATCAGGTTACCACAATGCCGAACACCTTCAGAGTATAGCAGTCTGATCTAGCCTTCCAGCTAGTCACAAACTCTAGAAACAAGGAGGACAGTGAGGACAAGCTACCCACAGAACACTGCAGGACTCTATACCCCTCAGGATAAACCAGAGGGGAAAATTGCGTGGTTATGGGTGCCACATAAGCAGCAATCCCTGAACCACATGAGAAAGGTCATTAGGACCTATAGATCGCCAGACTACACTGTCAGATGTCCTTAAGAGGAACAAAACTCCCGAAGGGAACCCGTCCCCAAGGAGAAAAAGAGCTAGTCCAGAAGGTCGCAAAACCAGAGATCCCCAACGGAACAAGTCCTAAAAGGACAAATTTCCAAGCCTCCAAAAGGGTAAAACCCACCCTTACGGGCAGACAAAGAGGCGCTAGGGCCTCTATCCTTCACACCCCGTGGAAGAAATACTCCAACTCCCAAAAAGCGGGAACAGTGAAAGACGCAGCATGTTCGCTGACCGGTCCCCTGAGAGATAGTTCTAAAAAAAGAAACACTCCTAAGAACCACTCAGACCCGAGAGTCCTAGTAAATGCTTCACAAGAAGCAAAATAACAAACATTATTGTGAGAATCGGCACCCCAACCAGACCAGCTAGGCTGATAGTCGTCACGTGTCTGAAGAGTCGCGTGACGACAGAACTGAATCCAAGCAGGGACAGCCCGCAACAGGGTTACAACTGCCAAGCAGACTATTCTACTCTCAGAGAGAGGCAGAAAATATGTAACAGGTTAACATGAAACTAACGTGTTCCTAAAAACTTCAATAGAAGCAAAACCACGAGCATCGATCCCAGAAAAAAGTTCCCATTAGAAGGAAAATCAAAAAATCATCCTACCGGACAAAAATAAAACAACCGGCAACCCAAAGGTTAACACCCAAAAAAAATTAACAGAAGGCCCGCAGGACCCATCTAACAGAAACCTGTTCTACAAAAAATGAAAAGGATCTCGCTAACAAGATGTAGAGGAGATTATACCATCCCCCCCATGTCTAACAAGGCTGTGTCATTCGAAGAAAAAGCTACCAAGTCCCATAACCCATAAGGGTAGGGTCCCCCAGTAATCCGAAAACGTGTCTGAGGAAGACTCTAAGGCGAGCCCGTCTAATGAAAAACACAGCACTCTGGAAAGGTTACTACCTCAGGGAGCTGTACATGCCCTCCCAGGGCCAAAAGTCCCAGGCTAATCGGGCTCTGCAGTCGAGCCAACATCAAAAGGATGTAGAAACGAAAATGCTCCCCCACCCCCGGGGGGGAACAGACTCCCATCAGAGGAGGGAAAGACATAACTTGGGTTACCCGCATGTGTAGTATTAGAAGGGAGCGGTAGGGAACTCGCCTCCCGGAGGACAGGGTTCCCCGAGGCGGAAGGCTCAGCAGTCTCTTGAATCACCGAGCTCGAGGAACAAGGAGATCTAGAACGGCCTGAGGAACATAACTGATGAACCCGTGTCCAAGGGTCCGATTCACACTCATCACAGGACGAGGAGTCTGACCCAGAAAGTTGACCCGATTCAACATCAGTATCCTCCATAGCTGGATACTTAAAGTGGATTACAAAACCAAAAACGACACCAGACACCCCCAATGACTGGGGCATTCACCACCTCCTGATAACCAGTCCGCAGCAGACTATTACCCAGACACCACACAGACAGGAATGCGGAAATGGGAGACACGGCTGTAAAATGCCTGGTCACCTGGTGAACCGTACAGTCCAAAAAAGAAAAGCACGCTCAACCGTAGGGCCGCATCACTTTGAAAGCCTATACGTTTTAAGCCAAGAGCCAGAAAAACACTACACATAAGCAGGTTAAATCACATAATAAAAACATGATTAAAAAAAACCTCTGTTCATTAATCCCCCTCGGGAGATATTAACCCTTGATTCCAAGATACTAAAAAGGAGTCCCATTGAGACCCTGATTTTTACCTAACAAATGCATTACAGGGCAATTAGAGAAGGTAAATGAAACGATCTTACCGAAATCCACACCGTGGAACAGGAACACGGCCCTTCAAGTGTGACAAATAGTAGCATCGCCTCCGCCATGGACTTGAGGACAGCAGGTAGTGAAGCGAAGTTCGACAATGCCAAGTGCTGAAAGGGAGCTGTGAATACGAGTCGGGATGGTGTCACAGGGGAAGCTCCCACTGCATCTCAGGACTCTCACTTTTGCCCAAGGCCTTAGACGAGAGACTGAAAGGACTACTTAAAACTCCTGTTTCTTGTCGAAGAGTAGCACCCTCCATAAGAAACATTAATATAGAAAAAATAAAATAATAAAATATAAACTTCTGCCACTTCTCTGCCAACCTCCTGGGACGAAAGGCAAAGAATGACTGGGGGATGAGGGAAGTGGGAGTAGTATTTAAGCCTTTGGCTGGGGTGTCTTTGCCTCCTCCTGGTGGCCAGGTTCTCATTACCCAAAAGTAATGAATGCAGCTGTGGACTCTTTCCATTTAAGAAGAAAACTATGTGTAAGGAAGATCAGCCTGGCAGAAGCATTCATTATGGACTGTAAAGGAGATAGATGGCAGCTAGGGAGACCAGAAGGAAATGGAGTTGCAATAGTGAAGGCAACAAATGATGAGAGAGTGAACTAAAATCTTACTTGTGTTTTGTATGAGGAAGTGGCAAATTTTGCAGATGTTTTTAAGGTGGAAACAGGAACTGGCCAAAGACTGGATGTAAGGTGTAAAAGGAAGATCTTAGTCCAGCATGACCCCAAGACATCGGGCATGTGGGGTTGGGGTAAAAATGTTATCAACAGTTATAGAAAGATGGGGGATACAGATTTTGGACTGAAATTAAATTATTGGGAGGGGAACGATCTCTAGTTTGATAGGTCCATATTTGATCAACTTTGCAGCTGCACTTTATTGGAAGGAGAAAAATGATTGCCTTAATAACAAGTTAAATACTTTTATATAACTAAATGAAAAAATATACATCACCTTAATAATAACAACAAGTTTTAAATTTTAAAAAAGGGACATTAAAAACTTTGAGATTATATACACACACACATACACTCACTGGCCACTTCATTAGGTACACCTTGCTACTAACGGGTTGGACCCCCTTTTGCCTTCAGCACTGTCTTAATTCTTTGTGGCATAAATTCAACAAGATGTTGGAAACATTCCTCAGACATTTTGGTCCATATTGACATGATAGCATCACGCAGTTGCTGCATATTTGTCGGCTGCACATCCATGATGCAAATCTCCCGTTCCACCACATCCCAAAGGTGCTCTATTGGATTGAGATCTGGTGACTGTGGAGGCCCTTGGGGTACAGTGAACTCATGGTCATGTTCAAGAAACCAGTTTAAGATGATTTGAGCTTTGTGACATGGTGCATTATCCTGCAGAAAGTAGCCATCAGAAGATGGCTACACTGTAATCATAAAGGGATGGACATGGTCAGCAACAATACTCAGGAAGGCCGTGGTACCAAGGGGCCCAAAGTGTGCCAAGAAAATATCCCCCACACCATTATACCACCACCACCACCAACAACCTGAACCGTTGATGCAAAGCAGGATGGATCCATGTTATTTACACCAAATTCTGACCATACCATCTGATTGCCGCAGCTGAAATAGAGACTCATCAGACCAGGCAAAATTTTTCCAATCTTCTATTGTCCATAATTGTAGCCTCAGATTCCTGTTCTTAGCTGACAGTAGTGGCAACTGGTGTGGTCTTCTGCTGCTGTAGCCTTTCTGCTTCAAGGTTCGACGTGTTGTGCATTCAGAGATGGTATTCTGCATACCTTGGTTGTAACGAGTGGTTATTTGAGTTACTTTGCCTTTCTATCGTCTCGAACAAGTCTGCCCATTCTCCTCTGACATCAACGAGGCATTTTCGTCCACAAAACTGCCTCTCACTGGATATTTTATCTTTTTCAGAAAATTCTCTGTAAACCATAGAGATGGTTGTGCTTTTAAAAATCTGTCAGGGTTTTTTCCTTGTTTGTTTGCCATGTGCTGCTGGCGGCGATTTTACTCACCTCTCTTCCTGATGCATTGTGGGGGATGCTGCTTATTTTCTGCACTTCCTTTTATGGCCAGACTGGTGTGCATCATCCATGTGAGACAGGATGCAGTCTCAGAATTGTTATGTCATCACTTATTATTTAAAGGGCCTCTGTTCAGTATGCTTTGCCTTGTCTCAGACCTGTTTGTGAGAGTTCCTGTGTATTACCTAGCTGCCTGACGTCCCTTCCTGGTTCCTG